>NC_135217.1:6442225-6653941 GCF_052324685.1 Brachyhypopomus gauderio
ACACACACACACACACACACACACACACACACACACACACACACACACAGCTTTACTAAAATAATATCAACAAACCAGTACAATCTCAAGCCCCCCAAAGAACACCTTTACTGTGAGCGCTTTCAGCACCACAGACAGCACTTATTAGCACCATGGACAGCAAAACATTGCAATGGTCCATTTCACTGCAATGATCCAAAATCAGCACCCTGAACAGCGACACTGGCTTAAGGTCGATATAATCAGGATCACAATACGAAACACTTTATTTCACCAAGTATGGTGCACATAAATACATTTAAGTAAGAATTTATCAAACTAGAACTGGATCATGAGGACCTGTGGCAGGTTAGATTTAGCTTTAGCTCCCTTAAAAAGAACATATGTTGCTGTGGTCTTGACGCTGTGTTTTCTTTTGTTTCCTGTAAGTTGACGCATGACCTTTAGTTATGAGGCTAACTATGTGGTGTCTGCAAACTTCAAGATGTTCACAGATTGCTCCTCAGAGACGCAGTCATTAACGTGTACATAAGAAAGGTGAACAGACACAGCTTGGTCCGCTTGGTCCGCTCAACTGAGAGTTGAGATATCTGATGAGTGCTAGTAGCACCTGCTGTCAAGAAAGTCACCACCCACTGACAGGTGGGATCTGGAATGGGCAGCTGGGATGGCTTGATCTTAAGGAGTTTTGGCACAATGGTTTTAAAAACTGTGCTGAAGTCTACAAACAGAACTCAAGCAGACATCCACAAACTCTCCGGATGCTGTAGGACTGAATGTGGGGCAAGGTTGACTGCATCCTCGACAACTGTTTGCACTGTATGCAAACTTCAGAGTCATCCAGTAAAGGCTCTGTAATATCTTTTAGATGAGCTAGGACCAGGTGTTCAAAAGACTTCCGTAACTGCAGCGGTCATGGCAACCGGCCTGTAGTCGTTCAGTCCAGTAATTTTCTCCTTTTTTGGGGAATGGAATGATAGCGGAAGTCTTTCAAGCATAAGAGAACAGAACAGACTTCCAAATATTGCTTGAAGATATCTGTGAAAACGGTGCTAACTAGTTCACAGCAATGACCTAAGGTTGGTGGTGAGATTAAATGTGCACCTGGAGGTTTTGAATATTGATGAGCCTGTTAACATCCTGCCCATTGATGGAGAATTGAGCAGTAGATGGAGATGAGAGAGGCAGTGTGTGGGTGGAGAGCAGGGTGTGGTTATTTCCTCTTTTAAACCGCCGTAGAACTCGTTCAGATCATTAATAAGTCACGAAGAAAGGGAACTTTTCTCACTTTGTAGTCTGTAATCTAGAGCCCTTTCTAAGATGAAGTCGGGTCATTAGCAGCAGTGTGGCTAGGTATATCTGTCAAGGTATTTTCTGTTTCCTGCTTTAATCCCTTTCTCTAACGTTCTTTAAGAGGTCTGTGTTTGGCCTCTTAAAGAAAATGGTGTCCCCGCTCCTGAGTGCTGTCACCCTTTACCTGTTTGAGCTCAGCTGGTAAACACAGTGTGTCTGCTGTATTTCACCCGAGCTTTCGTTTTGTGCTGTCCTCGTGGGAGATGATGAATGACATCACTATATCTGTGTATTCATCTACCGTGCTTGTCGCCTCTTTGAGAACAATCTGTAGACTCAGCTTTGGAGCTTTCCAACATCTGCCTTGTCCACCTTTTCACTGCTCTGAGAACAGTTTTCATGGCTTTGAGTTTTTTTGCCCATGTACTGAAATTTATATACTGATATATACATCGGAATGAGGTCTTGAAATCTATAAACTGATACTCAGAATCTCATGCAAAAGGGGCATCTTCAACCTTCAACACGTATATGCTGACACCAAAGGGCTCTGCTCAAGCTTAGACATATGACGAGATGACAGTGGGTCACACACACACACACACACACACACACACACACACACACACACACACACACACACACACATACATGTACACGCACACACACACTTGACCTAAGTAAACCTCTCTGGCCTATTTTAGAGGTAAATTGTGTGTGTTTGAGTTTGTGTGTGAGCTGTGTATGTATCTTAGTCGATATAATAAATGAGCTGCCTCTCCTGGTCTCAAATTGGAGTTAAACTTAGTGATTTTAAAAGGACATTTACGTCTCTGCAGTGAGAAACTAGGATGAACGTGTTCTTCCCACACACACACACACACATACACACACACACACAAACACACACACACACACACACACACACACACACACACACACACACACACACACACACACACAGAGTTGATGGACAGTTCATTAGGGATCACAATACAGCCTTCCTGTATATCTGTTCACACACACACACACGTATGTGTCTGTATCTGTATGTAAATGACTGTGCCTTATATTGCAGCGCTCATACATAACCTGCCTGTACTCACTTAGAATTGCTACAATTCTGAACCATTTACATGTGAAAATGTGTGAAAAGTGTGTATATGAGTGAGTATGTAAGTGTGCATATAGGACCTTACTACTTTTGCCAGTTGTCTGTCTATCATCCTCAGTCATTCGGATGGGAGCCTGTACTGTTTCATCAGATGCACATGAAGTGAAGCCATCCTCACAGGACAAAGGCGGGGGGCGGGGCCATTACTCCCTGTCATACACCGTGTAATGTGCCATGCTGAATCATGTTCTCTCTCCTGTGGCAGCCAATAGCTCAAGAAGTCATAAAGAATGTGGGCATATAAAACATGTGGAATGTCAGTGCCTTTTTAACACACACACACACACACACACACACACACACACACACACACACACACACACACACACACACACACACACACATTCACACACACACAATCTAATAACATGGTAACAAGAGCTGGTGTCACCCACTGGTGGAGAGAGCTGCCCTCAGGGTTTGTATAGGTTTCGCGTATTTCTCCGGGACGGCCAGAATAACCCATTGATTGACAGCACAGAATTACTTTCCTTAATACAAGGCCATAAACGAGCCACTGGTGTCACAAGAGCCAAAATGGGGTTACAAACTGTAGCCCAACGCTTGCGATCATAGGGAGAATTTATTCCCCCGTCTCTCTGCATGGTGGGCAAAGCCTTTTACACTGGAGGGGAGTACAAAGGTAAACACAGGAAAATTATACATGAGGCGATCGTAGCTGAACGAATATTCAGTATGAGGAGCAGAAGACCTGAGAGACAGTGGTGGAGGGCTTCATAACGAAGGACGGGAGGCGTCCTCATGTTCTACACTTCAGCTCAAAGAGCTCCGTTCAAAGAAACTCTCCAGGAGACACTGCTCAGTGAAACGTAAAAATAACGTTGATATTACAAAGTGAAAATGAAAGTTCCTACAAGCCAAAGTGAGGCACAATAACTGAAGAGTTTGAAGAACAAAAGAAGATTTAAAAAGTAGAATGTTAAATTCAAACTGTTGCCACGTAAAGCCAGTCAAGGATCAGAGCGCATTATCTGAGACACTCATTAATAATAGACATATATGTAAAAAAAAAATGGAACTAATATAGGATCTCTGTTTTTTTGTCCTCTGTAACATCCTCTTTCTCTCCTCTTTGTAATCTCAAGCCTGTCCACCTACCCACACGCACACACGCACACACACACACACACAAACACACACACACACACACATACAGATGTACTGACCACAGACGAGCACACATGGTCAGGTCACCACCTCTGCCAAAAAGTTATCAGAAAATGAGGGATTACCTTCCATTCGTTGTGGGGAGTGTGGAGGTTTTCATAGATGCTTCTCAAATACAGGTGTTTTGTGGTGATAAATAACTCTCTCTCACCCTCCCCAGAGTGTCTGTGTATCTGTGTGTGTGTGTGTGTATTTGCGTGTGAACGGTTTTAGCGTGTCAGAGCTTGTCGGTAACTCGTAAAAGAGGAAGAGGGTGTTAATCCCGAACCTTAAGTCTAATTCAGATTACATTTAGGCTTTAAGTCCTTGGTAATTCACTTAACATGAGGTAACAGACAGCACCTGCAAATCCGGTGATTAGAGTTCTCAACTTTAGCGAAAAGGAGACAGGCAGTAGTTTGCACATATTGTACATAAACCCTTATATCACCATTTGCAGCTCTCAAAGGCTATTGTGAGCTATGTCAAAACAAATATTACACATGTGTAGGACCAATGGGAAAGTTGAGACCATAACAGCAAATAAAACAGTCCAAGAAATTATACACACGGTCTGATGCTTAAGTCTTAAGCATCAATCCGTGTGTATAATTGCCCGGACAGTGTTACTATGTTACTACGTTTTTTTGTAAATGCAAAATTGTTTAACCACACAATAAAATCATCCACGTGGCCATCTCAACTGCTGTGCGGAATTAACGTTTAGTCTTCTTTTGTGTCAAGGGTTTTTGCGTGCAAATGTAATTGCAAAAGTACCACTTTAATTACTTTGATGACAGATGGTGACAGATGGTAAGAAGTCTCTCCTGACTTGCTACCATTTCATCTTATACTAATTAAAATGACCTACTATGGTAGATAACCTGGAGTACCCAGTTCACACATTGATAATTTATGACCTACACGCATATTAGCCAACTCAGAGATTATCTTTTTTTTTACGCATATGCTCGTCAATGGGGCTGTTCATTGGAAAAACATAAAGGTCACCATTGAAGATTCTTCATCAGTAGAGAAAATGGCAAATGTTGAGTTAGACTAACTGAACGTGTACATTGGATTTTTTATCCCTATTACACTGACGAACGGATTGTAGGGAGAAAATATCACCATATTAGGTTTGATGCTCAAGATGTAAATACCATATCTGTTATTTTTTCCATACATCTAAAATTTATCAGTGAAGGGTGTTTAATGCTGTTTGTGAGTAGTCAGTAATTATTTCATTAGCATTAAAAATCAACAAACTAATGGTAAATAACGATTGTTGTTTGCAGTTCAGACGGACTAAGATAAAAGGTACAGCAGCTATGCATAATTTACGGTGGCCCTGAAAGTCCATTGCACTGCAAAGGAAAAACGTGATGCAAATACGGAAAGCAAATTCATCAAAATGACGACGTGTGTGCTACATTTCAGAAATGTGCTGCAAATTCAGAAAAGCTGCAAATTCAGAAATGCTGAAAATCCAGCCGCAACACAACGGATGTGGCCCATAACACAACGGAAGTGTTTCTGGACAAATTATTTGACACAGGGACACTGTAGGTTTTAGCCATGAAAAATGGGCTTTCAGGGCCACCATAGTTTGCACCCTCTAGTATTGGCAAGGAAATGACGTCATATACAACTGCCTAAACGTCCAATGCTGTGAAGCGAACTCATATTGGTTCACTTTTCCAGAATCACCACTAAAATACACAGCTAGCAAAAGTTTGCAAGCATCTCCCTAAACACGTTAGCTAAGGAATGCTTGCTAGCTCAGTTCGACAGAGCAAACAATAAATTAGCTAGCTACATAAGAAGCTGTTAATTACTGAAAGCTTAACTGTTAACTGTAGCGCAAACATAGGTTTCACATGCATTGCTAAGTAGCTAATTGGTACCGGAGCTAATTGGAACTATAATTCCAGAGCTATTTAGAACTATATTGAAAAACTACCACAAAATAGACAATCTACAACTTGACTAGGTAGCTAACCAGGAATCTAGCAAGTTACTCAGCAACATCTAGTTTTTCCACCAAAGATTTCTCACATTGATTTTAGAGAAGAAATTTAGACTTATTTTGCTATGCGTGTGTCTTGTGTTAACGACGGCTGTGCTGCTACTTTGACTGGGCGACACACACACACTACAAGCACTATAACATGAATATTAATTTGGGAGCCACACCTACAGGTAATCATGTGACACGATAGAAAATGGTCTGGGTGAGCCCCTTGGGTGCCAGATGGCAAAATCGCTGTTTGACCATGCCGAGGAGGGACTAAATTAGCCAGCAGGGACACAGGTAGGGTTGACACCTGTCCTGGTTTTCCCGGGACTGTCCCGGTTTCCACGTCGCTTGCTCGGTTTTCCAGGGCTGTCCCGGTTTGTCCCGGTTTTCCTTCTTTTTAATATTTGATCCCGGCAAAAAAAATAAAATAATTTAAATGTCCTGGTTTTCACTAGATTAGTTCAAACGACTATTTAGACTGTTTCTCCACACTTAAAATCCATAACATTCTACGTTCGCCACCCCCGGTCAACAATTTACTTTCGCGGTTAAACCATGTTTCAGCTAATCTACTAGGATAACTTTTTTAAGTTTACAAAAGCATTTGAAGCATTGCAAACAGGTCATGGTGTATCCTTTGGTGACGTGGAAGACCATGTGGGGTCAAAACTATGTTTAGAACAGTCAACAACAAATTCATAAAGGAAAACTACTACTGACAGTATCTACTGGTAAAAAATCCACTGCTATAAAAGCCACTTACATGCTATAAAAGCCTTTCATTAGCAATAGAAGGCATAACTGTAACATCGCCGAGCCTTGATGGGTTTCAGCCTTGTTTTCTGTTTGCAGGGAGCATCGCTCTGGAATATGAGTGTGTGTGTGTGGGTGTGTGTGCGAGTGTGTGTGTCTGTGTGTGTGTGTGCAGGTATGTGTGCGTGTGTGTGTGTGTGTGCTTAGGAGTAGTAACACTTCAAACAAAGAAGACCCATATTTCACTGCATTGTCCAGCCATGTGGTGGTAGTAATTGTCTCTACCAGCAGCACAGACCCGGGGAGAAAGAGCTTTAATGAGCATCTCTTCCTTTTCATGCCACGACCACAAATCTCCATTTCTGAATCTGCCTGTCTATGACATGTTTAGGTCGTTGATTTAATTCTGCTTTATTTTGTTAATGTTCAGTTACTAGCAGAGTGAGCCATGTGTTGAAGGAGCCAGGCTGACACAGCACACGTTCAGTGTGTCAACACAGGTGACGGGGTGGGACGTTACCTGGATAAGTCTCCCTTGTTCAGACTGCAGGGTGTTGAGGTCCTGTCCCAGGTTGCTTTGCCCTCTCCGCAGAGACTCATAATCCATCTTCAGCTGGCCGGCGTGGGCAGACAGCTTAGCTACCTCCTCTGCTAGGTTGACCAATAGGGCACGGTCCTGGCCTTTGACCGACTTGAGGTCAGAGTCATGGTCCGTGAGAGAGTGCAGCAGCGATGTCTGCACGCCCTCCAGGCGCAGGAAGTTGCTGTTATAGTCGGGGCAGTTTGGGTCGATGAAGATGTTTATGCGTGAGCCATCGCCCCTCTCGACCGTCACCAGGGCATTGGCCTCATCCTGATTGGTGGTGACATGGGGTGGGCCGTCCGACATGGGCGGGGCCTGGTAGTGGTTCATGAAGAGGATGGTGCCGGTTACCGTGACGGCAAGGAGCACAGCCACGAAGAGCAGGATGGTGCAAAGGAGATAGCTGCAGCTCATCCTCTAAGAAGAGAGAGAGAGACAGACAGACAGACAGACAGAGAGGGAGAGAGAGAGAGAGAGAGAGAGAGAGAGAGAGAGAGAGAGAGAGAGAGAGAGAGAAAGTTAACGTGCATGCTAAAAAAGGGCGCAATAAAAAGGTGCACAAGGAATATTGGAGAAGAAGAGAGGTCCACAGAATGAAAGACAGGAAGAAAGGTGAAGGTAAATCAGACACAGAGGACAAGAGTGAGCGCCTTATGGACACGAGAAAAAACGTGAGACGGAGGAGACGGAGAGGCCAGGCAGCACGACCACCATAATCATCCGCTTAAGCATTCTCCATAGCGCAGAGTGAGTTTTAAAAGCCCCTGGAGGCAATTAGCCCAGCTTGGCCTGATGAGAAAAGGAAGCGGGATGAGAATGGTTGCAGGTGCATCAACCATCGATCCATCCCTCCTGCCCACCCTGTCACCCAGATGCTACCCAGCAGATGTGTCCTCTCATGACACGCGCGCTAACATCTGATCGCACAGACTCTAAAAGGAACAGGCGTTTCTCCCAAACCTGCTACGTACTGCATTCAGTTGTTCTTTTAAACCAATGTTTAGACTACCTGTTCTAGAGATAGAGGTTTATTTTTAACTAATGAGTAATACTCTAAAAATGGGTGCCAAGTAAAGCTGTCGTTTAGACAGCAGATAAAGGTCCTATGAGTAATTCATTAGAGTTGCACTCGTGACAGCTATTGGGTAGGAACATTGATCATAGAGGACTGAACAGAACCTTTTAGTTTGCAGCATGCAGTGAGACTTCAATTACATTTTGTCATATGCCTTAACATATCCATTATATTTTATAACATTATATTTTATAGACCATTATAACAATATAATGATATATTTATTTTTTATAAATACCTGGCCAAGTTTTTAAAATGGGAAATGTTATTTACTAAGGCATTAATACTATGAAATGTTAAATATAGTATATTTACATAATCATAACTTTGTGTGTTTTTGAAAGAGATAAGGTTGAATTATGTGATCACTCCATTACCTACTTCACATGGTTCATTTTAATGGTCTTCATCTTTGTTCATCGTCACCTCAGTTAATGGGCTGAAAATTAAAGCATTCTTGAATGGCTTCACCATTCAAACTGCTTTTGAATGTGTACATTGGTGTGTGCATGCATCAAAGATGTGTTTACTCTGATTCCACATATCCTGATATTATGGATGAGTGTGTACTTCACCCAGTTTATGCATCTATATACAGTATGTTCTATTTTCAATACTTCCTACTAATTAATATTCAAATGAGCTCATTTTGGCCTATTGGCCCATGGTAATGGATAGTTAATGGCCTGCAATTTGATTGGCTTTTATGACCAGCCCTGGGAAATGGAGAATTCTGGGAAGCACTTTCGTAAGAATTGTCTATGCAAAGATGGGAAACTCTCTCTGCCTCTAAGTGGAGTTTTATAGCATGATATATACATCATAAATGGCTAATACACATTGAACACTACATTGCAAATTGCAAATATGGTTGGCAACACTCGCTTTTTCCTGAAGTGCCTTATAGCACCATGGTCTTACTATCTATACTATCTATATTAGGCACATTTCAGAACAAAACCTTTTTAAAATACATAAGAGTAGCATATATACTTTTTTGTTTTTTATACGTTTTGTTCTTAAGAAATTGTCAGTAGTAAGCAATAACAGAACATTCAGAACTCCCTTTACCACTTTGCCAACAATAGATAGCTTCACAACATTCACAGTACAATTAGTCTGGAATACTGTGGTACTAAGAGTCCAAACACCACACATTACTAGATCTCTGAGGAGGACTTTTATTAATTGTGGTTTCGCACGTGTCACTTCAGCCTCGCCATGAAGGCTGTGAGTAGAACAAGAAGGACCCTGCCGCCCTGTGAGGAGAGTGAACGTTGGGTGTCAGAAGAGCTCCTTGTGAGACTCGCTGTTCTCCCCCAGTGTCTGGAGGACACGGTGGCAGCTGTTTCATTCATGCTGGCTTTCATCGCTCTGCAATGCCTGGACCAGATCTTCCTCTTCATCGAAGAGGAAGGGCGTGAAGAAGTGAGGATTGTCATCGGGGCTGAGAGAGCAGATGTGAAGAAGCTGAACCTGTTTTGTCCCTGCAGGAGTGTGTTTTGTCTTGGGCGTCCTCCATGTGCTAATATTGTCTCACTTCAGCCTAGACACACTGCTTGCAAAGCCAGTGTTATTCCATCCATCCCTAATGTACTTTATTTTGACTGAAAACTATAGGAATTTGGGTGCTGTAGTCACCGTTGTCCTTGTGTCTTTTCATCTTAAACAAGCCCCCCCCGACACACACACACACCCACACACACATGCATGCATACACTTAATTTACTACAGCACACATACAAATATGTTGTCAGAAGTTGTCAACACCATGCATTTATGTGTGTGTGTGTGTGTGTGCTCCCATGACCCATGTGGGATCTGTGGATACCTAGGCAGATGGGGGTGTGTCAGTGGTCATGAGAAACATTCTCCTGCATTAAATATTCATAAGCTCTGGACACTTCAGCTGCTATGAGATCCGATGTGAATCAGAAGAACCGTCTGCATATGGGGGATGCTAAGATGAAATACTGAAGGTGTGTGTGTGTGTGTGTGTGCATCTTTGTAGATTTGTGTAAGGAGGAGTGTATTGTAATATTGACCCATAAATGGAATTTATTTTTGACTTTTGACTTTTTATCTATTGTAAACGCATCCAGTAATGTATTAGCTTGGTAATCCAGCTCACCCAGTAATGGAAGATTAAAATGAACTCTGATAAGTTAAGACACTACAGAGACTGACATGCATTGCAGTTTTAGAGAGCCATGCTACTTAAACAGTTAAACAGACGAACTGAACATAGTAGGACACTGTGACTGATGTGAAACAGGACCACCGGACCAATACTTTAGGGGCAAATGCAGATTCCTCTGTTTGAACTCATTTGTGTCGGTATGACATATGAAATAAAATAAGAGATATGATATAAATATGATTTTCATGTTGAGTAAGCAGGTGCAACGTAGCTACTTTAAAAGCCAACCACGCATGAGCTCCGTCGAGTTGATGTACCACACAGCATAAAAGACTAGAGTAATAGTGTAATGTTAATGAGCTCTTCAGAAGGTATTCACATATAATACACAACATCATACTTTACCAGAAAAGAAATGAAAATATAAACTGTCCCATAAAAAAAATATATATAGCTAGACAGGCTATTGCTGCATCGGTACAGAAATATAAAGCATTTCTGTACCACTGTTACACTGACTTCTGAATTGGGTCCGTGTGTGAAATACCATTCTTCAATATAATCCATCGCCCTTTTCTACTATAATGGAGTAATTAGTAAGGATACTTCACAGGATCCAGATACTGTATTAAATCACAAAAAGCTAGTGCCCTATAAAAGATACGTCATATTATTTCAAGAATGTCATGACATCGAGCCCATTTCACTTCAAGTGAAAAGAGGAAATGACAGAGAGAGAGAGAGAGAGAGAGAGAGAGAGAGAGAGAGAGAGAGAGAGAGAGAGAGAGAGAGAGAGAGGAGAATCTTTTTGTTTGTCAAACAGGTTGATTTGTCTAGCAGGATATTTCAGTAACCCACAATAGTTTTCGTAAAACTTGCCTTTTCTTCAGAATACTGCTTTAGTTAGATCACTGTAAATGAAATTAGGCTTGGACTGCGAGTGCAAGAAGGAATGTGCATGGGTGTGACAGAGAGACACCTTTACATATCCCAACCAAATTAGTGAACATAATATGCACTAATCCTCTTCCCTATCATAAGGGGTTTTCAATAGCATTATTAGACCAGATGTAATCCTTCATTTAACATTCAGCAAGTGTGTGTATGTGATAGAGTGAAAGAGAGAGAGAGAGAGAGAGAGAGAGGGAGAGTGAGAGAGACAGAGAGAGAAAGGGAGAGTGAGAGAGAGCAATACAGAGTGGGTCTAAGCTTAAAGCCATTTGTAATTCAGTTATGCATGTGGCAACAACAGGTACGAGTTAGAGATTAAAGTTAAGAGAGCAGGTAAATGGATTTGCAACTCAAAGTTCAGTGTAACTGCTCTGCCTCATTGTAGGATCCATATCTATACTGTAAGTGGCTGTTGCATCAACATAAATGTATTTGTGTTGTATTTCTGTGTGTGCGTGTGTGTGTGTGTGCGCGCGTGTGTGTGTGTGTGTGAGTGTGTGTGTGCGTGTGTGTGTGTGCATGTGTATGTGTGTGTGTGCATGTGTGTGTGAGTGTGTGTGTGTGCGTGTGTGTGTGCGTGTGTGTGTGTGCGCGTGTGTGTGTGTGCGTGTGTGTGTGTGTGCGTGTGTGTGTGTGCGTGTGTGTGTGTGTGTGTGCATGTGTGTGTGCACTTGTACATGGTGAAAAATCAGGACAAATACAAGAATACACACCAACGACTTCAGGACGTGTTACAACTTCAGGACGTAAATTGACGTCCTAATTTTTCAAAGTTCTTTTTTTATTCTTATTATGTTCTATTACCTCTAAAATGGCTCCTGAGCAAAAAAAAAAATTGTCCTAAATTTTCACCAAAAACGGACAAAATCTGTGTAAGTGTATTGCACTTTTGCTCAAAGTGTGTACACGCCAACTAGAGGCCATCTGAGGAACTGCACAAATACTTTTTTTTTTTTTTTCCATAACCCAAAACTATGACTAGCCATTTGTGTGTTGGTATATTTATATATATACAGTCTTCCGAAAGTATTCATACCCCTGGCAAATTTTGACTTAAATTTACTTTTATTTAACCAGAATTTAAAAAATTGTTTGTAGAAGAAAAATTGGCTAAAAATTGTTTGTAGAAGAATTAATTCACTCATACCAGGGTAAGGTGACACCAGCTAGCACTAGCGATGTAACTAACTCACTATTATTTAACGTATAGCTAGTTCCATTAGTCATCCTACGGAGTGGTAAAACAGTCTTATTATGATATATATTATAATATTATGAATATTACTGACAGCTTTAGTTAACAATATCTAGCTAGGTTAGCAAGCCAAGTAACGTCAGCTATTGATTGTTTGGTTTACATCAGTATCAGTAAAGTTCATGACACACACCAAGTTATTAAGTGTTGTTTATTCAGTGTCCAACATAGTCGACAGCAAAGTGATGGTCAGAGCTAGATGCTAGCGGATCAGAGCTGGTTTCAGTGGAACAGTTGCAGTCCGCATTTGAAAGAGCAAGCTCTCGGCTGGGAGTACACGTTCGTCCAACCCGTCGAGAGCTTGCTCTTTTCTAGCTAGATGCTAGCGGAATCGGGGCTAGATGCTAGCGGATCGGAGCTAGATGCTACCGCAAATGCTCAAATCTTCCACAACCTCCGCCTCTGGTGGACGAACGTGTACTCCCAGCAGAGAGCTTGATCTTTCAAATGCGGACAGCAACTGTTCCAATTAAACTTTTAGTCGCGAGCTTCCTATTATGTAGTCTGCAGCAGTGAAATGCTGGCTACACACAAATATGCTCCGTATCACATAAGCCCTATCCGGACGGGATTAGTTTCTCAGGGGGTCCTGGGGTAATTTTCTCTTTTACGGGGGGTCCTCTGTGATTTTAATCCCGTCCGGAACGAGCATGTCCGTGTTTTTCTCAGACGTCCTCAGAGAAAATTACAGGCGGAATTACCTACTGTTTTTCGCTGTACTCCGTGGTCGTCTGGTAATTTTAGTCCCGTCCGGATCCACATGTCTGAGTTTATACATGCAGACATCACCTCGCGTTTAATAAAACAGCTATATGTCCACTGCCACGCACCGTAGTTACACGTTGGGCGCGCGTTTTCACGGAGATCCACGTAAAGACAGCGGCGAGCGAAAATGGATTTACTGGATTTTTTAATGGATTTATTTTATTTTATTTAACGGATTTATTTAGCTATTTACATTCATTAGCGATTTTTTATAATGTGTTTTCTGTATTGGTTTAACAAAATAGCTTAACTTAAACGGAGATCTTAAATGCTGAACTGAACAGTAGTAAAGTTAAAAAGGAATCATCAGAGTTGGCAGTGTGACATTATTAAACATGCTATCACGTGACAAGGCGATGTCATGTGACCGAGAAAGCCAAAAACTCACGGGTCCTCCTGTTTTTTCAATTGCTGTCCGGATGCAAGAGTTTTATCACTGAGTACAAGGGTGAAATATTTTTCACAGACGTCCCCCTGAAAAACGAATCCCGTCCGGATAGGGCTAAAGTTTTCCCCTTCATCTCTCCTAATTGCACAAACCCATTTTCTTTTTTTGCTCGTCGTCAGCCGGAAAACCATGTAAACTGATATACGGATGTTTTTACTTCGAGGTACTCTGCAAAAGCTCTTGTTAATGTGTAACAGAAGTAACTTTACCCTGCGACGAGAGCTTCCGGAAGAAAAAATGCGGTGTGAAAAGGGCCTATTGGATTCAAGTCAGGACTCTGGCTGGGCCACTGCAAAACATGATTGTTTTTGTCTGCTATCCATTTCTTCACCACTTTTGCTGTGTGTTTTGGGTCATTGTCGTGCTGAAATGTCCACTGGTTCCCAAGGCCCAGGGGCGGACTGGCATGCATTACTACCAGGGATTTCCCCGGTGGGCCAATGGGTTAGTGGGCCGCCGGTGGTTTAACTCAGCCCGTGGAGGAGCCATTGCGGCGCACTGCGGCCCTGCAGTTTAACGCTGCTGTTTAACGGTGTTATATAATTTCTGGTTAAATAAAAGTACATTTAAGTCAAAATTTGCCAGGGGTATGAATACTTTTGGGCATGACTGTGTATAAATAAATATATATATATATATATATATATATATATATATATATATGTATTTATATATACACATACATACACACACATATATATATATATATATATATATATATATATATATATATATATATATATATATATATATATACACTGCTAAAACAAATAAAGGGAACACTTAAACAAAACAACGTGTGGCTGTTGTGAAGATCACCACACATTCAGAAGTGTGGTGAACATTCATAACATTCAGGAACAATGTTATCCCTGAAGGTCAACAATTGCTGTATGGTCCAGCTAACTGAGTTTGGTGTACAATAGACAACATTAATGAACAAAAACAAACACCACACTGAGGAATGCATCATTATAGCTGCCATCCTTGGTGCCATCTTGAAGAAGCAGAGTATAGTATGCTTTATAGTTATCTAAAGATATATATATATATATATATATATATATATATATATATATATATATATATATATATATATAATACACATATGTATGTATATATACACATACATACATACACACTCATATATATATATATATATATATATATATATATATATATATATATATATATATATATATATATACTGCTCAAAAAAATAAAGGGAACACTTAAACAACACAATGTAACTTCAAGTCATCCACACTTCGTGTTCAGATAGGAAGCAACACTGATTGTGAATCAATTTCAACTGCTCTTGTGCAAATGGAACAGACAACAGATAGAAATGAGAGATTTTCAACTGATTTCAAAGATTTTTATTAATTGAGATCTAGGATGTGTTATTTTAGTGTTCCCTTTATTTTTTTGAGCAGTATATATATATGAAATGAATTAAATGTGCCATATTTTGTCAATTGTGATTTTTTTACACCCCAATCGAAATTTGTCCTCCGCTTTTAGCAGTGTTAAATCAGAAGAGTTATTTTTTCAAATGTCTTAGCCACGGCTGTGTCCC
Organism: Brachyhypopomus gauderio; assembly: GCF_052324685.1. Classification (NCBI taxonomy): domain Eukaryota; kingdom Metazoa; phylum Chordata; class Actinopteri; order Gymnotiformes; family Hypopomidae; genus Brachyhypopomus; species Brachyhypopomus gauderio. The sequence continues at coordinate 6,457,429 of NC_135217.1, forward strand.
CTATTACGGTGAAGGACAGAGTACTAACATATTCCTATAGGAAATGCCTGTTACATTGGCAGCCAGTACTGACCTCTACATTTTGTGCTTGACCTTTGTGACCCGGGCCTGAAAATAAGCCCCTTTTCGACTCACATTTGGCCCCCTTTGGGCACAGGAATCTGGAACTTAATGTACTCCATCAGGGGGCCGGGGGGACGGATGCTCCTGAGCCACCTGTGGCTACGCCCAACCGTCGTCCCGTAGCACCCCCTCAGTGTTCTCACCATAGTTAACATTGTCTACAGCTGAAACTTGAAAAGTTTGCCACGCCAAAACCGTGTGAACTAGGGCTTTACGGCTTCGATATTTTCATCCTAGAGTGGGGCAGATCGAGACTCTATAGTTTGGTGTGGCTATGTGCTACGGTTGGCCGGCGCGAACCCTCATCACCACGCAGAAGGCCATCGGTAATGCTAGGCCAAACGTTGAGCCCCTTTTCACACACTCCTAAATCTTTGGACAGCCTTCCCAGAAGAGTTGAAGATGTTCTAGCTGCAAAGGATGAACCAATGTCTTATTGAACAAATATGGAATAGTAATGGGATGTCACTTAGGGCGTACTCACACTAGGCTCTGTGATCCGGGCCCGGGCACGGTTGCCTGCCGAAGCACGGTTCGTTTGGCTAGTGTGAGCGCTCCAACCGTGCCCGGGCCCGGATCAGTTAACCGTGCTCGGGCCCGCTTGAAGAGGTGGGCCAGGGCACGATTCATGTGGACTCGGGCACGGTTCGCTTCTAGTGTGAGCGCTATCCGTGCCCGGGCCCGCTTGGTGCCTCGTCTGATTGGTTCATTTTGCTGGAGCTCAAACATGACGTCAGTGATGCAACGCTCACGTTAAACAGTCATAGCGGCAAAGCGATTAGCAGACAATCGTTGTGTTAAATTATCGATAAATCTGTGCTTGCACCGTGTTTCTGCACTCCCAAACGACTCCAAAAATACAATAAAAAGAGAATCGTGAACTCCATAGTGTTGTGCGAGCGCGCTTTTTTTCCAAATAAAGCGGCGTTGTGATGACGTAAGCGTGCTCGGGCCGGGTTGCTGAAGCGAGTGTGAGTGCAGGCCAGCGGGGGAGTGGGAAGGGGGGATAACCGGGCCCCAGCACGGAACGAGCAAACCGTGCCTAGTGTGAGTACGCCCTTAAGCTCATATGTGAGTCAAGGAAGGTGAACAAATACTTTTGGCAATATAGTGTAAAGTGAATATACAGTAATGGTTAACAAGTAATTGATAATCAGTACAACATATGATTTTTCTGTTATATATAGCAGATACTGTGTAAGGTTAATCAACTCTGAGAGAGTCAGATCTGTTAACCCAAATATCTGCTATATAAAACAGACTATTAAAGTAAAGATGCACTAGCGCGCACTCACACTAGGGCCATTTGAACCGTGCTGTGCCTGGTACGATTGGGGAGAGGTCCGAATCCCCAGCCGGCCTGCACTCTCACCTGCACAATTGGTCTGTGCCGTGGCCCGGGTATGACTCAAGATGAGGAGAGCATGAAGTTAACAGTACAGTAGTGTCACTACACCAACACTTGTTGATATAGAAGCAGATTACTCCTCCCCTGCTCTTTCCAATCTTTCCGCTCTCAGCAACTGGAAGGCTGGGACGTGCAGCGTGCTGTGTGGGGTCAGCTCAGACAGCCAAGTGGAGGTTGGTTGGTTTGGAGGTTGGAGATTAATAATGACAGTAAAGGTGTGTGAAGTCCACGTTGCCTCAGATGCACAAGCATGCCGGCAAGTCTGCCTCTCTCTTCCCGTGTGGCTGTTGTGAAGATCACCACACATTCAGAAGTGTGGTGAACATTCATAACATTCAGGAACAATGTTATCCCTGAAGGTCAACAATTGCTGTATGGTCCAGCTAACTGAGTTTGGTGTACAATAGACAACATTAATGAACAAAAACAAACACCACACAGAGGAATGCATCATTATAGCTGCCATCCTTGGTGCCATCTTGAAGAAGCAGAGTATAGTATGCATACTGCTCAAAAAAATAAAGGGAACACTTAAACAACACAATGTAACTTCAAGTCATCCACACTTCATGTTCAGATAGGAAGCAACACTGATTGTGAATCAATTTCAACTGCTCTTGTGCAAATGGAACAGACAACAGGTAGAAATGAGAGATTTTCAACTGATTTCAAAGATTTTTATTAATTGAGATCTAGGATGTGTTATTTTAGTGTTCCCTTTATTTTTTTGAGCAGTATATATATATGAAATGAATTAAATGTGCCATATTTTGTCAATTGTGATTTTTTTACACCCCAATCGAAATTTGTCCTCCGCTTTTAGCAGTGTTAAATCAGAAGAGTTATTTTTTCAAATGTCTTAGCCACGGCTGTGTCCCCTATTACGGTGAAGGACAGAGTACTAACATATTCCTATAGGAAATGCCTGTTACATTGGCAGCCAGTACTGACCTCTACATTTTGTGCTTGACCTTTGTGACCCGGGCCTGAAAATAAGCCCCTTTTCGACTCACATTTGGCCCCCTTTGGGCACAGGAATCTGGAACTTGATGTACTCCATCAGGGGGCCGGGGGGACGGATGCTCCTGAGCCACCTGTGGCTACGCCCAACCGTCGTCCCGTAGCACCCCCTCAGTGTTCTCACCATAGTTAACATTGTCTACAGCTGAAACTTGAAAAGTTTGCCACGCCAAAACCGTGTGAACTAGGGCTTTACGGCTTCGATATTTTCATCCTAGAGTGGGGCAGATCGAGACTCTATAGTTTGGTGTGGCTATGTGCTACGGTTGGCCGGCGCGAACCCTCATCACCACGCAGAAGGCCATCGGTAATGCTAGGCCAAACGTTGAGCCCCGTTTCACACACTCCTAAATCTTTGGACAGCCTTCCCAGAAGAGTTGAAGATGTTCTAGCTGCAAAGGATGAACCAATGTCTTATTGAACAAATATGGAATAGTAATGGGATGTCACTTAGGGCGTACTCACACTAGGCTCTGTGATCCGGGCCCGGTTGCCTGCCGAAGCACGGTTCGTTTGGCTAGTGTGAGCGCTCCAACCGTGCCCGGGCCCGGATCAGTTAACCGTGCTCGGGCCCGCTTGAAGAGGTGGGCCAGGGCACGATTCATGTGGACTCGGGCACGGTTCGCTTCTAGTGTGAGCGCTATCCGTGCCCGGGCCCGCTTGGTGCCTCGCCTGATTGGTTCATTTCGCTGGAGCTCAAACATGACGTCAGTGATGCAACGCTCACGTTAAACAGTCATAGCGGCAAAGCGATTAGCAGACAATCGTTGTGTTAAATTATCGATAAATCTGTGCTTGCACCGTGTTTCTGCACTCCCAAACGACTCCAAAAATACAATAAAAAGAGAATCGTGAACTCCATAGTGTTGTGCGAGCGCGCTTTTTTTCCAAATAAAGCGGCGTTGTGATGACGTAAGCGTGCTCGGGCCGGGTTGCTGAAGCGAGTGTGAGTGCAGGCCAGAGGGGGAGTGGGGAGGGGGGATAACCGGGCCCCAGCACGGAACCAGCAAACCGTGCCTAGTGTGAGTACGCCCTTAAGCTCATATGTGAGTCAAGGAAGGTGAACAAATACTTTTGGCAATATAGTGTAAAGTGAATATACAGTAATGGTTAACAAGTAATTGATAATCAGTACAACATATGATTTTTCTGTTATATATAGCAGATACTGTGTAAGGTTAATCAACTCTGAGAGAGTCAGATCTGTTAACCCAAATATCTGCTATATAAAACAGACTATTAAAGTAAAGATGCACTAGCGCGCACTCACACTAGGGCCATTCGAACCGTGCTGTGCCTGGTACGATTGGGGAGAGGTCCGAATCCCCAGCCGGCCTGCACTCTCACCTGCACAATTGGTCTGTGCCGTGGCCCGGGTATGACTCAAGATGAGGAGAGCATGAAGTTAACAGTACAGTAGTGTCACTACACCAACACTTGTTGATATAGAAGCAGATTACTCCTCCCCTGCTCTTTCCATTCTTTCCGCTCTCAGCAACTGGAAGGCTGGGACGTGCAGCGTGCTGTGTGGGGTCAGCTCAGACAGCCAAGTGGAGGTTGGTTGGTTTGGAGGTTGGAGATTAATAATGACAGTAAAGGTGTGTGAAGTCCACGTTGCCTCAGATGCACAAGCATGCCGGCAAGTCTGCCTCTCTCTTCCCGTGTGGCTGTTGTGAAGATCACCACACATTCAGAAGTGTGGTGAACATTCATAACATTCAGGAACAATGTTATCCCTGAAGGTCAACAATTGCTGTATGGTCCAGCTAACTGAGTTTGGTATACAATAGACAACATTAATGAACAAAAACAAACACCACACAGAGGAATGCATCATTATAGCTGCCATCCTTGGTGCCATCTTGAAGAAGCAGAGTATAGTATGCTTTATAGTTATCTAAAGTTATATATATATATATATATATATATATATATATATATATATATATATATATATATACTGCTCAAAAAAATAAAGGGAACACTTAAACAACACAATGTAACTTCAAGTCATCCACACTTCATGTTCAGATAGGAAGCAACACTGATTGTGAATCAATTTCAACTGCTCTTGTGCAAATGGAACAGACAACAGGTAGAAATGAGAGATTTTCAACTGATTTCAAAGATTTTTATTAATTGAGATCTAGGATGTGTTATTTTAGTGTTCCCTTTATTTTTTTGAGCAGTATATATATATGAAATGAATTAAATGTGCCATATTTTGTCAATTGTGATTTTTTTACACCCCAATCGAAATTTGTCCTCCGCTTTTAGCAGTGTTAAATCAGAAGAGTTATTTTTTCAAATGTCTTAGCCACGGCTGTGTCCCCTATTACGGTGAAGGACAGAGTACTAACATATTCCTATAGGAAATGCCTGTTACATTGGCAGCCAGTACTGACCTCTACATTTTGTGCTTGACCTTTGTGACCCGGGCCTGAAAATAAGCCCCTTTTCGACTCACATTTGGCCCCCTTTGGGCACAGGAATCTGGAACTTGATGTACTCCATCAGGGGGCCGGGGGGACGGATGCTCCTGAGCCACCTGTGGCTACGCCCAACCGTCGTCCCGTAGCACCCCCTCAGTGTTCTCACCATAGTTAACATTGTCTACAGCTGAAACTTGAAAAGTTTGCCACGCCAAAACCGTGTGAACTAGGGCTTTACGGCTTCGATATTTTCATCCTAGAGTGGGGCAGATCGAGACTCTATAGTTTGGTGTGGCTATGTGCTACGGTTGGCCGGCGCGAACCCTCATCACCACGCAGAAGGCCATCGGTAATGCTAGGCCAAACGTTGAGCCCCGTTTCACACACTCCTAAATCTTTGGACAGCCTTCCCAGAAGAGTTGAAGATGTTCTAGCTGCAAAGGATGAACCAATGTCTTATTGAACAAATATGGAATAGTAATGGGATGTCACTTAGGGCGTACTCACACTAGGCTCTGTGATCCGGGCCCGGGCACGGTTGCCTGCCGAAGCACGGTTCGTTTGGCTAGTGTGAGCGCTCCAACCGTGCCCGGGCCCGGATCAGTTAACCGTGCTCGGGCCCGCTTGAAGAGGTGGGCCAGGGCACGATTCATGTGGACTCGGGCACGGTTCGCTTCTAGTGTGAGCGCTATCCGTGCCCGGGCCCGCTTGGTGCCTCGTCTGATTGGTTCATTTCGCTGGAGCTCAAACATGACGTCAGTGATGCAACGCTCACGTTAAACAGTCATAGCGGCAAAGCGATTAGCAGACAATCGTTGTGTTAAATTATCGATAAATCTGTGCTTGCACCGTGTTTCTGCACTCCCAAACGACTCCAAAAATACAATAAAAAGAGAATCGTGAACTCCATAGTGTTGTGCGAGCGCGCTTTTTTTCCAAATAAAGCGGCGTTGTGATGACGTAAGCGTGCTCGGGCCGGGTTGCTGAAGCGAGTGTGAGTGCAGGCCAGAGGGGGAGTGGGGAGGGGGGATAACCGGGCCCCAGCACGGAACCAGCAAACCGTGCCTAGTGTGAGTATGCCCTTAAGCTCATATGTGAGTCAAGGAAGGTGAACAAATACTTTTGGCAATATAGTGTAAAGTGAATATACAGTAATGGTTAACAAGTAATTGATAATCAGTACAACATATGATTTTTCTGTTATATATAGCAGATACTGTGTAAGGTTAATCAACTCTGAGAGAGTCAGATCTGTTAACCCAAATATCTGCTATATAAAACAGACTATTAAAGTAAAGATGCACTAGCGCGCACTCACACTAGGGCCATTCGAACCGTGCTGTGCCTGGTACGATTGGGGAGAGGTCCGAATCCCCAGCCGGCCTGCACTCTCACCTGCACAATTGGTCTGTGCCGTGGCCCGAGTATGACTCAAGATGAGGAGAGCATGAAGTTAACAGTACAGTAGTGTCACTACACCAACACTTGTTGATATAGAAGCAGATTACTCCTCCCCTGCTCTTTCCATTCTTTCCGCTCTCAGCAACTGGAAGGCTGGGACGTGCAGCGTGCTGTGTGGGGTCAGCTCAGACAGCCAAGTGGAGGTTGGTTGGTTTGGAGGTTGGAGATTAATAATGACAGTAAAGGTGTGTGAAGTCCACGTTGCCTCAGATGCACAAGCATGCCGGCAAGTCTGCCTCTCTCTTCCCGTGTGGCTGTTGTGAAGATCACCACACATTCAGAAGTGTGGTGAACATTCATAACATTCAGGAACAATGTTATCCCTGAAGGTCAACAATTGCTGTATGGTCCAGCTAACTGAGTTTGGTGTACAATAGACAACATTAATGAACAAAAACAAACACCACACAGAGGAATGCATCATTATAGCTGCCATCCTTGGTGCCATCTTGAAGAAGCAGAGTATAGTATGCTTTATAGTTATCTAAAGTTACATGCAGGATGTGTGAGCTAAAGTTGTATTTTACAGCTTAAAATAATACTCTATGTTGTCACGTGTTTTAGGTGCTGTTGGTGCATTCATTTTGCAGTTCATGGATTTTTACAGAGTATGCATTCTATGCAATGCATGTATGAATGCATTGTTCTAATGCATCTATGACATTTAATTTTTCTGTATATGCAGGTTTTTTGCAAAATTATTGCTAATGCCGTAACAGTATCATTTACTCAACCGACCATCTATCAAATCTCAGATTTAAAAATTGCTAAATATAAAATGCAATTAAAAATACATAAAAGATATAAAATCACCAAGGACCAGTTTTGATATACGAGGCAGACCGCGTCATTTTCGCGCCAAACTACACAAGTGGAGTGAGTTGGCAGATCACGCAAACAGAATAAACAGGTAAAAATGTTTTCTATTAACTTTGGCTATATAGCTAGTTAACTATTCTACATTAAGTAGTATAACTTTGTATTTGCGTCTTCTTGTATGTACTGTTAGAACAAATCAAGTGTCACGGTTTTGATCCGCGTCATTTTTCAGCTAAAATACCGAAATATACAGAGAAGCCAAACGGAGCAAACAGCGTGGCAAATCTGAATAACCAGGTAAGCTGTTTTTTTATTTTGGCTACATAGCTAGTTAACTAATTAATGTTCTGGTATAATAAGTAGTAGAGCTTTGTATTTGCTTGTTTACTACATGTACTTTAAGAACAAATCATTTACGTCGAATGAATTAGTGGTGATATGTAGCTAGCTAGGCTGGTAGTTAAAATCCGCTAGCATTACTTTGCTAGTGGTCCATTTACTGGTGTTACTAGTCAGTGAGTTAACCTGCTGCTTATTGTGTGTTATCAATTAGTGGCTGTAATATTAGAGCACAACTGTACCAACATTTCTGAGGTAAATGTGAAATATAAAAAAATAAATCTGACGCTAGCAATATATCTGAAGCTAGCATATATGCTAATCGCGTTAGCTTGGCTAGTAAGTAATGTTAGCCAGCTAGCTAATATTACTTGAGCGAGCTTTACAAAATGACCGTTCTAAAAATATTAAACAGCATCGATGATCACTAAATTGTATTTCTGAGTGATTGCAGTAACATCTAGTGTAAGTATTAATATACAACTGAAAGTGTTAATGCAAGGAAGAATAGCTTTAACCCATATAATCCCTTAATGCCTGAATCTTGTGTATTTAGTAACCCTCACAAATAATCAATCATTATTTTTTAAAGTTTCATAGATAAATAGGACTAAATTGGCTGGTTATAATTGTGACCGGTGGGATAATGTTATTTATATAGAATTTTGCATATGTTCTATGTACTCATCAAAATTCTTATGTCTTATCCCAGTTATTAACATATTTGAAACTGTCACTGTCAGTATTTATTGGGGAGGTAGAGTGATGGATTGTGGAGGGGGTTGGGGATGTAGGAATATATGTAAAAGTCAGTGCCTGGCAATATGGATGTACATTCCATACAGATATATCTGTTGTTTTGATCTTAAAAAAATGCTGCTCTTGAAACACACACACATCAATGTTTTCTTAAAATCTCAGTGTGCTAGCCTAAATAAAACATTCTGTACATATTTATACATGTTTTAATTGACCATTATGGATGCTATTTTAACAGTACTTTAATAAATGGAATAAATTAATAAAGTCTTGAATATTGGATAAGGATGTCAACAATTTGTTCATGCAGTTTGATGATGGGCCGCAGAATCACCCCACTAAAGGATGCACTGCAGTCTGTCAGGATATCTTCTGATAAAAGAGATGTATTGGAGTCAAAGTTCATCTCTCAATATAAAGGTATAGCTAACAAGACTTGATTCGGACTCATGAAAAATAATTTGTGAATAATAAGATTTGGTCCATTATCCAGCCACTGTGTGTGAAAGGTATATTCTTTTTTGTGTGTTTGTTTTGTCATTATTCCTTACTTTTTTTCGGTGATTTGGGTCGCAGACCCTTTTTTCGTGACTCATCATGACAGCCTCTTGTCACGAGCAGGAAATCTGAGAGAAGTGTCAAATGTAAATAAACAAGGGTGGCATAGCTGGATTACCATACGTGGTAGTTTTTGGCTATAAGGAGAATCCTTGGAATAAACAATGTGGGAAACAAATTAAGGACACTGGAATGACCTCAAGGGTCACCTGGATCAGCTTGTTTAGTTTATGCTAACCATTTAGCCATCAATACAGCAAATATATAAAATTATTAAAATTATTAAATATAATATATATATATATATATATATATATATATATATATATATATATATATATATATATATATATATAAATAATTTATTAAAATTATTTTTCCCCATCTCATGTGCCTAAGCTTATCATGGTAAGATACTTGGCTTGGACTTCAGCCTTATGAGCCATGACATGATTTGGACTTGTATTTTATGACTTCAACACCTGTGTTTCACACAGTGCTGCCTTTTTACAGTGATTCTCCAAACTGTAAAAAACATATTGGCCTCCCCAGCAATGAAAGCTGTATCCTGATTCTCTGACACTGTTAAAGCATATTGTTCCCAGTTCTGTGTGGATTTTATCCTCTGTGCCAGGGGTTCTCAACTGGTCTGTGCCGAGGCCCACATTTTCTCGATGTCATTAAGTAAAGTTCAGCTAGTCAGACTTCAGGACCGGAACTATCCACACAGCAAAAAGTCCAGTGTTGAATTAACTTCCACATAGTTAATTTTAACACTTTTTGAGGGTTTATATAGCGCCACACTCCACAGAGTTAAATTAACACTTTCAAAATAGTTAAAACATTTTAACACTTGGTGAGAGTTACTTTGAGTTAAAGTAACTCTATGGGATTGATTTTTTTTTTTACTATTTCAGAAGTGTTGGTTTCACTCCCCAAATAGTTAGCTATTAACACTATTAAAATGTTAAAATTAGAATAATATATTCCCATACATTTTTTGCTTTTTTCCTCAAAATTGAACTAAAACATTGTGAAAGAATGTACAATGTACAAACACTTTATGCACTTTGAATAATAAAACCATTGTAGAAATTAAACTCTGATGTGACCAGTATGGCTGCCACAAACGATTATTTTAATAGTCGACTAATCACCGATTAATTTTTACGATTAGTCGACTAGTCGGATTGTACGTTAACGGAATATAAAACATACAGCTTATCACACTAGAATGCAACTGCTATTATATAACCATCATTAGATTTCAGCTATAACTAAAAATAAAAACAATTAAGATCATAGTTCATTAAACCTTTAATGAAATATGCAGCTTGTTGCAACAAACAATTATTAAAATAAGGATAAGGCACTGCCTTAAAAAACACAAAAATAAATAGGCCTACATTAATAAAGAATTTTTTTTAGGTTTTTCTTTCTTTCATTAGTCTCTGGCATCAAACTTCGCTACATTTAAATCAAATTAGGTAGGGACCTGAAACTAAGGAGTTATTCACAAAAATAAAGTTTTGGTCTCACTGACGTTGACGAATGCGTGCTAAGGCTAATTAAACAAATCGCCATCACTAATGTTAACTTTTACAGCTACCACAATAAGCAGGGTTGCCAACTCTCACGCATTGAGAGTGAGACACACGCATTTGACCGTCTTCACACACTGTCACGCCACACATCCGATTTCTCATGCCGAAAAAAAATCTAGTTTATTTACCTCTGATCCATATCTATGATTCAATGAGTTACTAGTTCGCTCTGGCGACAACCACTGGCGATCGATCGCGATATAATACTTAATTTGTGTCCATTTTACCCCCCCAAGATCAAATCTCACTCCAAGATCTTGAAAAGTTGGCAACCTTGCGATAAGTAAGTACTAAGTTAATGCTCTAAACTTTAGTAGCTAACTAGCAATTTAGATTACAGAGATGACTGTCCCTATTCATCGTTGTCACAAGTAGCCACAACATGCTTCAGGTACATGCTCGTACATCGCGGTTGTGCTGCCGTGGAAGGCAAGTTCTGCCTTGCAGATATTGCACGCGTGTTGGAACCCGACTACGGAAAATGATCCCGCACTTTTGAGTTCCGTAGCCGGGTAGCCACGATACCAGAGCCTGTCTGTATAACGTCCTGGGATGTCGTCAACTGTATACCCCGGTTTCCACTACTGCGCATGTGCGTCAAGGACAGAAACGCAGACGCAGCAGTGGAAACTGTCGCAGCAGTTCGGAGAGGGGAAAAAAACGACGCATCGACTAATAAATTAGTCGTCGACTATTTTAGTAGTCGACATAGTCGTGACTAGTCGACTAATCATGGCAGCCCTAGTGACCAGCAATGGAGCGCAAGTAAAAGAAGGATGCGATCACACCAGTCTCATTGAAAATGTAGGATTTAATGAATAAAGTGCACCAGCGCAAAACCCGTGACATAATTCAAATTAAGGATAAGATAACATAGACCCCGAACATAAGGGGAGCCCTCACCTCTCATAGGGGATCTACAAGACCCGCTCCCCCCATAACATCAACCCCTGATCCCTAAAGGTCCAGAAATACTGCTTTCCATCTCCAGGGAGAAACACCTGCACCTAAAATAAACACACAAGCATTAATTGTGAAACACACACATAACCTTGCTTAATAATTCAATAATACTACATACACCTTGATACAGTGGTTTAGTCTATCGAAATCACATTACTATCCTTTTAATGCTGGTAACATTTTCAGAAAGTGACATTCACCAATTTCGTTTTCCCTGTTCCACCATAAACTGTGGTGCTGTTCCTTTCTGGTGCTAATAACTGCTGCACCATTTAAAACTGGAACTAGACCCTAGCGTATAAAAACAGACGTTGGTCTTAGTTTGAATAACCAGAATAGTTTTGATATAATGCATTTATTTTAATCCTCACTGTCAAATTATGGAGAGCTAGCTAGGTATCACTATCACTTAATTTAACTAGGTTAGGTATGCTAACATTAACTGTGCTGATCACCTCAACACGTTTGCTATTCAGTCCCTGGCATCAAGGTTCTGAACTTATATAATCTCAGAGGGTGTTTTATTGTACATAATGCATTCACATAATAAAATTAAACCTTTTTCAGTAAGACTGAATAAATAACACTCACCTTGTACATCTTTCACCAAGAGAAAAATGGCGTTGACTTTCTCCAGCGAAGTGAAATGAGTGGGCAGAGTTTAACTACGTCTTAGCGGGAGTCATTTAGTTGGATTAACACTGATTTGATCAACTCTGTCAAATAACTCCAACACTGAACATCATTTAGAACTAACAGTGTTAAAATTACTCTTTGGGAGTGAAAATCGGAACTCTGAAATGTTTAACTGAAAATTTAACACTCCTGTTTTTGCTGTGCATTGTATGATATGGAATAACATCTGTGTCTAACACATGTCAGTGGTCTGACACATAAGATGACACTTACTGTTCACTGTCAATGTTCACAAATTTATTTTAAAAATAATGACCAAATATTCTTGTATGTTTCAGGTTATGGAGTTTTTGCACTGAAATACATTTCAAAAGGTGACTTTGTTGTAGAATACCGGGGTGAATTAATTAGCTCTAAGGATTCCCAACAAAGGAGAGGTATCTACACCAGTGAAGAGATGGTGTACATGTTTGATTTTAAATGGCAGGAGAAAACCTGGACGTAAGCATTCTTACTTGCATTAAATTCTGTATTAAAGAAAATAAGAATCACAAAAAATTTTACTGACCTAGGAAATGATAATGGAATGTGATGATTATTCTGTTTTAAACTTATTCTTGATTAGAAGAAATGTGACTTCACAGATGTGATCTTCGTTTGGACAGTGTATAATTATTGTTGAATAAAGTTATAGTCTTGTTATTTACATGTAAGGGCCAAATTACAAGCTTTATGTAAATATGGCAGCATACTAAATACGATGGGTAAAATAATTGCTGTCTTTTTTCATTTTTTGCTTGTTTTAATGGTTCTCAGAATTGATGCTTCAAAGGACAATAGGTCTTTAGGACGACTAGTCAACGATGACCATATAAGTCCAAACTGCATGATGAAAAAAGTGTTTGTGGATGGATCACCACACCTGTGTCTATTCGCAATCCGTGACATCCAACCAGGAGATGAAATCACGTATGATTATGGGGATAGTGCCTGGCCATGGAGAACAAAGGTCAGTAAAATATCATGCGAAAATGACTGTTTTTTCAGCTTCTTTTCACAAATAAAAATAGATATTTTTTATAAAATGTATTTTATGAATGTATTAAACTGAATAGAATTTACTGAGTATTAAACATTTCTCTTAAAAATAATGAAAACCTGTCTTATTAATGTGTCCACAGTTAATAAATGAAAGCAGTCCTGCGCCAACTACATCTCATGGCAAGGGGAAATACAGCATTGACCCAACTGCGAATGATCAGGCTTGCAAAGCCTCTGAGTTGGTAAGTTACGCATTCATTATCTATTCTAAATTGCTTTGTCTTGACAATATTAACATAATGTAATGTTAGCTTATTCCCATATCTTTTTCTTACAATCCAGTTACCCATTTCATTATAGTGTAAGAAACTGCACAGAGAAGTTAATATGATCTTTGCATTCAGTCATTAATTGATGGCTTGATGATGGGTTTAGAGATCTTTAAAAGTTGAAGAAAAAAGTACAACAACATTATGTCCAGTACAAACTCACTGAACATTACAACATGCTTGTACTTGCTTAGAATAACTTCTTACTTCAGTCCACTACAGAATGAACAGGTTATGTAGTGACTTCATGATTTTATCCTTTGAAGATTGCAAATGTCTTTTACCATTGTAAATTACAAATAGTTGTAAAAGTGCAATGTCCTATCTTTACTCCTCTACAAAATGGTCAGTGTGTAACATTTCGATTTTGTCCAGTTCAGTTTTTGTCATAGTTTTGTAAATGTATTGCTAGAGTTTGGGTTTTAGTCTAACTGTACACCTCTGCATAATAGTGTGAGTAATAATGTCCTGAATGTGTCCATTGGAGTTCCTTTTACCATTGCAAATTAAGAAAGAGCTTTGTGTCCTAACTTTACTCCACTCCAGAATAGACATTCTGTGTATCAACGTCCTGATTTTGTCAGTTGGAGGTTTTGTCTTACTATTGTATACTTAAGAATAGGTGTTTGGCCTTCGTCCTAACTTTACACCACTTCAGAATGGATAGTCTGTGTATCAACGTCCTGATTTTGTCAGTTGGCAGTTTTGTCTTACTATTGTATATTTAAGAATTGGTGTTTCACTCGTCCTAACTTTGTACAACTTCAGAATAGTGTGTGTAACAATGTCTTGATTTTGTCCATTGTAAATGTAGAAGCAAACATTGATAATTAGGTTCTCATTTCAATGAAAACTGCAGTTGTTTAGTGATTTGAAGACTTCCAGATATCCATATGTTAAAAATAAAGAGTTTGGGACGTATCACAGTACTGAAAAAAAATATATCTCTTGTAAATGTGTCCACAGATAATAAATGAAAGCAGTTCTGTGCCAACTACATCTCACGGCAAGGGGAAATACAGCCTTGACCCAACTGCGAATGATCAGGCTCGCAAAGCCTCTGAGTTGGTAAGTTACGCATTCATTATCTATTCTAAATTGCTTTGTCTTGACAATATTAACATAATGTAATGTTAGCTTATTCCCATATCTTTTTCTTACAATCCAGTTACCCATTTCGTTATAGTGTAAGAAACTGCATAGAGAAGTTAATATGATCTTTGCATTCAGTCATTAATTGATGGCTTGATGATGGGTTTAGAGATCTTTAAAAGTTGAAGAAAAAAGTACAACAACATTGTTAGGTCCAGTCCAAACTCACTGAACATCACAACATGCTTGTACTTGTTTAGAATAACTTCTTACTTCAGTCCACTACAGAATGAACAGGTTATGTAGTGACTTCATGATTTTATCCTTTGAAGATTGCAAATGTCTTTTACCATTGTAAATTACAAATAGTTGTAAAAGTGCAATGTCCTATCTTTACTCCTCTACAAAATGGTCAGTGTGTAACATTTCGATTTTGTCCAGTTCAGTTTTTGTCATAGTTTTGTAAATGTATTGCTAGAGTTTGGGTTTTAGTCTAACTGTACACCTCTGCATAATAGTGTGAGTAATAATGTCCTGAATGTGTCCATTGGAATTTCTTTTACCATTGCAAATTAAGAAAGAGCTTTGTGTCCTAACTTTACTCCACTCCAGAATAGACATTCTGTGTATCAACGTCCTGATTTTGTCAGTTGGAGGTTTTGTCTTACTATTGTATACTTAAGAATAGGTGTTTGGCCTTCGTCCTAACTTTACACCACTTCAGAATGGATAGTCTGTGTATCAACGTCCTGATTTTGTCAGTTGGCAGTTTTGTCTTACTATTGTATATTTAAGAATTGGTGTTTCACTCGTCCTAACTTTGTACAACTTCAGAATAGTGTGTGTAACAATGTCTTGATTTTGTCCATTGTAAATGTAGAAGCAAACATTGATAATTAGGTTCTCATTTCAATGAAAACTGCAGTTGTTTAGTGATTTGAAGACTTCCAGATATCCATATGTTAAAAATAAAGAGTTTGGGACGTATCACAGTACTGAAAAAAAATATATCTCTTGTAAATGTGTCCACAGATAATAAATGAAAGCAGTTCTGTGCCAACTACATCTCACGGCAAGGGGAAATACAGCCTTGACCCAACTGCGAATGATCAGGCTCGCAAAGCCTCTGAGTTGGTAAGTTACGCATTCATTATCTATTCTAAATTGCTTTGTCTTGACAATATTAACATAATGTAATGTTAGCTTATTCCCATATCTTTTTCTTACAATCCAGTTACCCATTTCGTTATAGTGTAAGAAACTGCATAGAGAAGTTAATATGATCTTTGCATTCAGTCATTAATTGATGGCTTGATGATGGGTTTAGAGATCTTTAAAAGTTGAAGAAAAAAGTACAACAACATTGTTAGGTCCAGTCCAAACTCACTGAACATCACAACATGCTTGTACTTGTTTAGAATAACATATGGATATCTGGAAGTCTTCAAATCACTAAACAACTGCAGTTTTCATTGAAATGAGAACCTAATTATCAATGTTTGCTTCTACATTTACAATGGACAAAATCAATAATTGTTACACACACTATTCTGAAGTTGTACAAAGTTAGGACGAGTGAAACACCAATTCTTAAATATACAATAGTAAGACAAAACTGCCAACTGACAAAATCAGGACGTTGATACACAGACTATCCATTCTGAAGTGGTGTAAAGTTAGGACGAAGGCCAAACACCTATTCTTAAGTATACAATAGTAAGACAAAACCTCCAACTGACAAAATCAGGACGTTGATACACAGAATGTCTATTCTGGAGTGGAGTAAAGTTAGGACACAAAGCTCTTTCTTAATTTGCAATGGTAAAAGAAATTCCAATGGACACATTCAGGACATTATTACTCACACTATTATGCAGAGGTGTACAGTTAAGACTAAAACCCAAACTCTAGCAATACATTTACAAAACTATGACAAAAACTGAACTGGACAAAATCGAAATGTTACACACTGACCATTTTGTAGAGGAGTAAAGATAGGACATTGCACTTTTACAACTATTTGTAATTTACAATGGTAAAAGACATTTGCAATCTTCAAAGGATAAAATCATGAAGTCACTACATAACCTGTTCATTCTGTAGTGGACTGAAGTAAGAAGTTATCCCTATTATGCAGAAGCGCCCCCTAGTGGGCCCGCCGGCGGGCCCAGCTCCTTTACGGCGATATAAAACATATTAAACATTAATGAATCTCCGAACAAAAGCGCTTAAATCAAAATTTCCTATCCCATCTACATGCCTACCGAGTTTCAGCCGTCTACGTGCAGCCGATCGCGAGATATCCGGCTTTGAAGTTGACCACAAAAGTGCACCCCGCGGGGGGGTCTCCCGACATATCCGTTTACAAAACATATTTATGTTGTGAAATGTCTTAATGTTTTGTCACCTAAAAATCGTTTACTAATAAGGCTTTAATTTAAGACCTTAACAGCGTAGATCCGTTGTGGTTAAGTACCTTAAAAAGCTTGCTCACCTCACTGCAAAATTTTCCAAAATCCGCTTCCTGAATGAGACACTCCGACAAATCTGCCCCCTAAGCGTCACAGAAGCATTCTTAACGCTGATTTGACCCCTCATTACAAAGCTGCAGCGGTTCTGCTTTGATTTGAGTGGTTTTTATTGGTCTAAAGTGGGGTAGTGACTTTGAGTGACAGGTTTTACAACCTCTCCCACGGCGAGGTGCGAAGGGGAGGGGGGGAGGGTGAACCAATAAGCCCACAGAGACAAGCTGGCGCCTCAGAAGTGATTGAAAGCTGTTCTAACCAATAGTGTACATCCTTCCGAAGCTAGCCAGCCCTCATATGACATGATTGGTCAAGTATATTTTTAAATTGAGCCCTCGGAAACTGGCGCTTCATTTCCAATTTCGGCCGCTAGCATAGCAACATAAGCTAACCCTTTGCTAACCTAAGCTAAGCTCCCCAGAACACACTGTTCGGCGAAACTGAAGCAGCCATGGATTATTTTGTTCGTTTTTATGCGGATTGTGGATACTTTTGAACATAAACGGATTACTTTGTGTGGAATATATGAGCAATTTTCGGAATTTTCGCCAACCCGGAAGTAAGACGGTACACCGGCTACGACGCGATTCTACGTACTGTGAGTAACAATGGATAATTTTTCATAAGCGATATTGTACAAAATATATATTCTAATACTAAACATTAACTAAGCGTTAGATTATAAACAGTTTTAGAGCGTTTGAGTGCTGCAGCACTCTGTATCGTGTCGGATGCTACCGGAGTTGGCTACGGTAACCTAGCTTATGCTGTCGGACTATATTGGACATAAATATGATATCATAACGTTCATATTTGGACATGAAATTTAGTCATTGGAATTTTCTGGTCTTGCTGTAATATGTGCAGCATTGTTGTTTGTCGTAGCTCCTCGGTTTCGTGTAAGGAATTTGTTGGCATGTTAGCTTAGTTGGCTAATGGTGTGTGTTGGGTGTGGCATATTTAGACATGGGTGTGGTGCACTTGACATACCTTGGATAAAGCTGAATAACTTTTCAATGCTTGCATGGATTTGCTCCATTTTTTCTGTGTTGTTAGAAAAGACCCTAGCGAAATTTATTGTAATTTCTGATACCTAATTTGAATAACTATGTGAATATACATTCCAGTCATGTTCAAGTTCAAGTCAGCATTTGTGACATTCCTGGCATATTAGCATCTGCAATAGAGGCTCTAAAATAAACCAAATTATGTGAATATGATACTGAAGTGTATTAATATGTTCCCCCAACTGCCTACTTCAGTTTGAGCCATGAATGATAATTTTCCTATATGTACAACTTGAGATATCTAGTTTTAATGTGAACTATGTCAAAAATGTTAAAAATGGCCACCGGGTGTGCGAATCTGCAGTATAAGGTTAAAAATAAAGAGTTTTGGGACGTATCACAGTACTGAAAAAAAATATATCTCTTGTAAATGTGTCCACAGATAATAAATGAAAGCAGTTCTGTGCCAACTACATCTCACGGCAAGGGGAAATACAGCCTTGACCCAACTGCGAATGATCAGGCTTGCAAAGCCTCTGAGTTGGTAAGTTACGCATTCATTATCTATTCTAAATTGCTTTGTCTTGACAATATTAACATAATGTAATGTTAGCTTATTCCCATATCTTTTTCTTACAATCCAGTTACCCATTTCATTATAGTGTAAGAAACTGCATAGAGAAGTTAATATGATCTTTGCATTCAGTCATTAATTGATGGCTTGATGATGGGTTTAGAGATCTTTAAAAGTTGAAGAAAAAAGTACAACAACATTATGTCCAGTACAAACTCACTGAACATTACAACATGCTTGTACTTGCTTAGAATAACTTCTTACCTCAGTCCACTACAGAATGAACAGCTTGTGTAGTGACTTCATTTTTTTATCCTTTGAAGATTGCAAATGTCTTTTACCATTGTAAATTACAAATAGTTGTAAAAGTGCAATGTCCTATCTTTACTCCTCTACAAAATGGTCAGTCTGTAACATTTCGATTTTGTCCAGTGCAGTTTTTGTCATAGTTTTGTAAATGTATTGCTAGAGTTTGGGTTTTAGTCTAACTGTACACCTCTGCATAATAGTGTGAGTAATAATGTCCTGAATGTGTCCATTGGAATTTCTTTTACCATTGCAAATTAAGAAAGAGCTTTGTGTCCTAACTTTACTCCACTCCAGAATAGACATTCTGTGTATCAACGTCCTGATTTTGTCAGTTGGAGGTTTTGTCTTACTATTGTATACTTAAGAATAGGTGTTTGGCCTTCGTCCTAACTTTACACCACTTCAGAATGGATAGTCTGTGTATCAACGTCCTGATTTTGTCAGTTGGCAGTTTTGTCTTACTATTGTATATTTAAGAATTGGTGTTTCACTCGTCCTAACTTTGTACAACTTCAGAATAGTGTGTGTAACAATGTCTTGATTTTGTCCATTGTAAATGTAGAAGCAAACATTGATAATTAGGTTCTCATTTCAATGAAAACTGCAGTTGTTTAGTGATTTGAAGATTCCAGATATCCATATGTTAAAAATAAAGAGTTTTGGGACGTATCACAGTACTGAAAAAAAATATATCTCTTGTAAATGTGTCCACAGATAATAAATGAAAGCAGTTCTGCGCCAACTACATCTCACGGCAAGGGGAAATACAGCCTTGACCCAACTGCGAATGATCAGGCTCGCAAAGCCTCTGAGTTGGTAAGTTACGCATTCATTATCTATTCTAAATTGCTTTGTCTTGACAATATTAACATAATGTAATGTTAGCTTATTCCCATATCTTTTTCTTACAATCCAGTTACCCATTTCATTATAGTGTAAGAAACTGCATAGAGAAGTTAATATGATCTTTGCATTCAGTCATTAATTGATGGCTTGATGATGGGTTTAGAGATCTTTAAAAGTTGAAGAAAAAAGTACAACAACATTGTTAGGTCCAGTCCAAACTCACTGAACATCACAACATGCTTGTACTTGTTTAGAATAACTTCTTACTTCAGTCCACTACAGAATGAACAGGTTATGTAGTGACTTCATGATTTTATCCTTTGAAGATTGCAAATGTTTTTTACCATTGTAAATTACAAATAGTTGTAAAAGTGCAATGTCCTATCTTTACTCCTCTACAAAATGGTCAGTGTGTAACATTTCGATTTTGTCCAGTGCAGTTTTTGTCATAGTTTTGTAAATGTATTGCTAGAGTTTGGGTTTTAGTCTAACTGTACACCTCTGCATAATAGTGTGAGTAATAATGTCCTGAATGTGTCCATTGGAGTTCCTTTTACCATTGCAAATTAAGAAAGAGCTTTGTGTCCTAACTTTACTCCACTCCAGAATAGACATTCTGTGTATCAACGTCCTGATTTTGTCAGTTGGAGGTTTTGTCTTACTATTGTATACTTAAGAATAGGTGTTTGGCCTTCGTCCTAACTTTACACCACTTCAGAATGGATAGTCTGTGTATCAACGTCCTGATTTTGTCAGTTGGCAGTTTTGTCTTACTATTGTATATTTAAGAATTGGTGTTTCACTCGTTCTAACTTTGTACAACTTCAGAATAGTGTGTGTAACAATGTCTTGATTTTGTCCATTGTAAATGTAGAAGCAAACATTGATAATTAGGTTCTCATTTCAATGAAAACTGCAGTTGTTTAGTGATTTGAAGACTTCCAGATATCCATATGTTAAAAATAAAGAGTTTTGGGACGTATCACAGTACTGAAAAAAAATATATCTCTTGTAAATGTGTCCACAGATAATAAATGAAAGCAGTTCTGTGCCAACTACATCTCACGGCAAGGGGAAATACAGCCTTGACCCAACTGCGAATGATCAGGCTCGCAAAGCCTCTGAGTTGGTAAGTTACGCATTCATTATCTATTCTAAATTGCTTTGTCTTGACAATATTAACATAATGTAATGTTAGCTTATTCCCATATCTTTTTCTTACAATCCAGTTACCCATTTCATTATAGTGTAAGAAACTGCACAGAGAAGTTAATATGATCTTTGCATTCAGTCATTAATTGATGGCTTGATGATGGGTTTAGAGATCTTTAAAAGTTGAAGAAAAAAGTACAACAACATTGTTAGGTCCAGTCCAAACTCACTGAACATCACAACATGCTTGTACTTGTTTAGAATAACTTCTTACTTCAGTCCACTACAGAATGAACAGGTTATGTAGTGACTTCATGATTTTATCCTTTGAAGATTGCAAATGTTTTTTACCATTGTAAATTACAAATAGTTGTAAAAGTGCAATGTCCTATCTTTACTCCTCTACAAAATGGTCAGTGTGTAACATTTCGATTTTGTCCAGTTCAGTTTTTGTCATAGTTTTGTAAATGTATTGCTAGAGTTTGGGTTTTAGTCTAACTGTACACCTCTGCATAATAGTGTGAGTAATAATGTCCTGAATGTGTCCATTGGAATTTCTTTTACCATTGCAAATTAAGAAAGAGCTTTGTGTCCTAACTTTACTCCACTCCAGAATAGACATTCTGTGTATCAACGTCCTGATTTTGTCAGTTGGAGGTTTTGTCTTACTATTGTATACTTAAGAATAGGTGTTTGGCCTTCGTCCTAACTTTACACCACTTCAGAATGGATAGTCTGTGTATCAACGTCCTGATTTTGTCAGTTGGCAGTTTTGTCTTACTATTGTATATTTAAGAATTGGTGTTTCACTCGTCCTAACTTTGTACAACTTCAGAATAGTGTGTGTAACAATGTCTTGATTTTGTCCATTGTAAATGTAGAAGCAAACATTGATAATTAGGTTCTCATTTCAATGAAAACTGCAGTTGTTTAGTGATTTGAAGACTTCCAGATATCCATATGTTAAAAATAAAGAGTTTTGGGACGTATCACAGTACTGAAAAAAAATATATCTCTTGTAAATGTGTCCACAGATAATAAATGAAAGCAGTTCTGTGCCAACTACATCTCACGGCAAGGGGAAATACAGCCTTGACCCAACTGCGAATGATCAGGCTCGCAAAGCCTCTGAGTTGGTAAGTTACGCATTCATTATCTATTCTAAATTGCTTTGTCTTGACAATATTAACATAATGTAATGTTAGCTTATTCCCATATCTTTTTCTTACAATCCAGTTACCCATTTCGTTATAGTGTAAGAAACTGCATAGAGAAGTTAATATGATCTTTGCATTCAGTCATTAATTGATGGCTTGATGATGGGTTTAGAGATCTTTAAAAGTTGAAGAAAAAAGTACAACAACATTGTTAGGTCCAGTCCAAACTCACTGAACATCACAACATGCTTGTACTTGTTTAGAATAACTTCTTACTTCAGTCCACTACAGAATGAACAGGTTATGTAGTGACTTCATGATTTTATCCTTTGAAGATTGCAAATGTCTTTTACCATTGTAAATTACAAATAGTTGTAAAAGTGCAATGTCCTATCTTTACTCCTCTACAAAATGGTCAGTGTGTAACATTTCGATTTTGTCCAGTTCAGTTTTTGTCATAGTTTTGTAAATGTATTGCTAGAGTTTGGGTTTTAGTCTTAACTGTACACCTCTGCATAATAGTGTGAGTAATAATGTCCTGAATGTGTCCATTGGAATTTCTTTTACCATTGCAAATTAAGAAAGAGCTTTGTGTCCTAACTTTACTCCACTCCAGAATAGACATTCTGTGTATCAACGTCCTGATTTTGTCAGTTGGAGGTTTTGTCTTACTATTGTATACTTAAGAATAGGTGTTTGGCCTTCGTCCTAACTTTACACCACTTCAGAATGGATAGTCTGTGTATCAACGTCCTGATTTTGTCAGTTGGCAGTTTTGTCTTACTATTGTATATTTAAGAATTGGTGTTTCACTCGTCCTAACTTTGTACAACTTCAGAATAGTGTGTGTAACAATTATTGATTTTGTCCATTGTAAATGTAGAAGCAAACATTGATAATTAGGTTCTCATTTCAATGAAAACTGCAGTTGTTTAGTGATTTGAAGACTTCCAGATATCCATATGTTAAAAATAAAGAGTTTTGGGACGT
Organism: Brachyhypopomus gauderio; assembly: GCF_052324685.1. NCBI lineage: Eukaryota > Metazoa > Chordata > Actinopteri > Gymnotiformes > Hypopomidae > Brachyhypopomus > Brachyhypopomus gauderio. The sequence goes on from NC_135217.1 coordinate 6,480,573, forward strand.
ATCACAGTACTGAAAAAAAATATATCTCTTGTAAATGTGTCCACAGATAATAAATGAAAGCAGTTCTGTGCCAACTACATCTCACGGCAAGGGGAAATACAGCCTTGACCCAACTGCGAATGATCAGGCTTGCAAAGCCTCTGAGTTGGTAAGTTACGCATTCATTATCTATTCTAAATTGCTTTGTCTTGACAATATTAACATAATGTAATGTTAGCTTATTCCCATATCTTTTTCTTACAATCCAGTTACCCATTTCATTATAGTGTAAGAAACTGCATAGAGAAGTTAATATGATCTTTGCATTCAGTCATTAATTGATGGCTTGATGATGGGTTTAGAGATCTTTAAAAGTTGAAGAAAAAAGTACAACAACATTATGTCCAGTACAAACTCACTGAACATTACAACATGCTTGTACTTGCTTAGAATAACTTCTTACCTCAGTCCACTACAGAATGAACAGCTTGTGTAGTGACTTCATTTTTTTATCCTTTGAAGATTGCAAATGTCTTTTACCATTGTAAATTACAAATAGTTGTAAAAGTGCAATGTCCTATCTTTACTCCTCTACAAAATGGTCAGTCTGTAACATTTCGATTTTGTCCAGTGCAGTTTTTGTCATAGTTTTGTAAATGTATTGCTAGAGTTTGGGTTTTAGTCTAACTGTACACCTCTGCATAATAGTGTGAGTAATAATGTCCTGAATGTGTCCATTGGAATTTCTTTTACCATTGCAAATTAAGAAAGAGCTTTGTGTCCTAACTTTACTCCACTCCAGAATAGACATTCTGTGTATCAACGTCCTGATTTTGTCAGTTGGAGGTTTTGTCTTACTATTGTATACTTAAGAATAGGTGTTTGGCCTTCGTCCTAACTTTACACCACTTCAGAATGGATAGTCTGTGTATCAACGTCCTGATTTTGTCAGTTGGCAGTTTTGTCTTACTATTGTATATTTAAGAATTGGTGTTTCACTCGTCCTAACTTTGTACAACTTCAGAATAGTGTGTGTAACAATGTCTTGATTTTGTCCATTGTAAATGTAGAAGCAAACATTGATAATTAGGTTCTCATTTCAATGAAAACTGCAGTTGTTTAGTGATTTGAAGATTCCAGATATCCATATGTTAAAAATAAAGAGTTTTGGGACGTATCACAGTACTGAAAAAAAATATATCTCTTGTAAATGTGTCCACAGATAATAAATGAAAGCAGTTCTGCGCCAACTACATCTCACGGCAAGGGGAAATACAGCCTTGACCCAACTGCGAATGATCAGGCTCGCAAAGCCTCTGAGTTGGTAAGTTACGCATTCATTATCTATTCTAAATTGCTTTGTCTTGACAATATTAACATAATGTAATGTTAGCTTATTCCCATATCTTTTTCTTACAATCCAGTTACCCATTTCATTATAGTGTAAGAAACTGCATAGAGAAGTTAATATGATCTTTGCATTCAGTCATTAATTGATGGCTTGATGATGGGTTTAGAGATCTTTAAAAGTTGAAGAAAAAAGTACAACAACATTGTTAGGTCCAGTCCAAACTCACTGAACATCACAACATGCTTGTACTTGTTTAGAATAACTTCTTACTTCAGTCCACTACAGAATGAACAGGTTATGTAGTGACTTCATGATTTTATCCTTTGAAGATTGCAAATGTTTTTTACCATTGTAAATTACAAATAGTTGTAAAAGTGCAATGTCCTATCTTTACTCCTCTACAAAATGGTCAGTGTGTAACATTTCGATTTTGTCCAGTGCAGTTTTTGTCATAGTTTTGTAAATGTATTGCTAGAGTTTGGGTTTTAGTCTAACTGTACACCTCTGCATAATAGTGTGAGTAATAATGTCCTGAATGTGTCCATTGGAGTTCCTTTTACCATTGCAAATTAAGAAAGAGCTTTGTGTCCTAACTTTACTCCACTCCAGAATAGACATTCTGTGTATCAACGTCCTGATTTTGTCAGTTGGAGGTTTTGTCTTACTATTGTATACTTAAGAATAGGTGTTTGGCCTTCGTCCTAACTTTACACCACTTCAGAATGGATAGTCTGTGTATCAACGTCCTGATTTTGTCAGTTGGCAGTTTTGTCTTACTATTGTATATTTAAGAATTGGTGTTTCACTCGTTCTAACTTTGTACAACTTCAGAATAGTGTGTGTAACAATGTCTTGATTTTGTCCATTGTAAATGTAGAAGCAAACATTGATAATTAGGTTCTCATTTCAATGAAAACTGCAGTTGTTTAGTGATTTGAAGACTTCCAGATATCCATATGTTAAAAATAAAGAGTTTTGGGACGTATCACAGTACTGAAAAAAAATATATCTCTTGTAAATGTGTCCACAGATAATAAATGAAAGCAGTTCTGTGCCAACTACATCTCACGGCAAGGGGAAATACAGCCTTGACCCAACTGCGAATGATCAGGCTCGCAAAGCCTCTGAGTTGGTAAGTTACGCATTCATTATCTATTCTAAATTGCTTTGTCTTGACAATATTAACATAATGTAATGTTAGCTTATTCCCATATCTTTTTCTTACAATCCAGTTACCCATTTCATTATAGTGTAAGAAACTGCACAGAGAAGTTAATATGATCTTTGCATTCAGTCATTAATTGATGGCTTGATGATGGGTTTAGAGATCTTTAAAAGTTGAAGAAAAAAGTACAACAACATTGTTAGGTCCAGTCCAAACTCACTGAACATCACAACATGCTTGTACTTGTTTAGAATAACTTCTTACTTCAGTCCACTACAGAATGAACAGGTTATGTAGTGACTTCATGATTTTATCCTTTGAAGATTGCAAATGTTTTTTACCATTGTAAATTACAAATAGTTGTAAAAGTGCAATGTCCTATCTTTACTCCTCTACAAAATGGTCAGTGTGTAACATTTCGATTTTGTCCAGTTCAGTTTTTGTCATAGTTTTGTAAATGTATTGCTAGAGTTTGGGTTTTAGTCTAACTGTACACCTCTGCATAATAGTGTGAGTAATAATGTCCTGAATGTGTCCATTGGAATTTCTTTTACCATTGCAAATTAAGAAAGAGCTTTGTGTCCTAACTTTACTCCACTCCAGAATAGACATTCTGTGTATCAACGTCCTGATTTTGTCAGTTGGAGGTTTTGTCTTACTATTGTATACTTAAGAATAGGTGTTTGGCCTTCGTCCTAACTTTACACCACTTCAGAATGGATAGTCTGTGTATCAACGTCCTGATTTTGTCAGTTGGCAGTTTTGTCTTACTATTGTATATTTAAGAATTGGTGTTTCACTCGTCCTAACTTTGTACAACTTCAGAATAGTGTGTGTAACAATGTCTTGATTTTGTCCATTGTAAATGTAGAAGCAAACATTGATAATTAGGTTCTCATTTCAATGAAAACTGCAGTTGTTTAGTGATTTGAAGACTTCCAGATATCCATATGTTAAAAATAAAGAGTTTTGGGACGTATCACAGTACTGAAAAAAAATATATCTCTTGTAAATGTGTCCACAGATAATAAATGAAAGCAGTTCTGTGCCAACTACATCTCACGGCAAGGGGAAATACAGCCTTGACCCAACTGCTAATGATCAGGCTCGCAAAGCCTCTGAGTTGGTAAGTTACGCATTCATTATCTATTCTAAATTGCTTTGTCTTGACAATATTAACATAATGTAATGTTAGCTTATTCCCATATCTTTTTCTTACAATCCAGTTACCCATTTCATTATAGTGTAAGAAACTGCACAGAGAAGTTAATATGATCTTTGCATTCAGTCATTAATTGATGGCTTGATGATGGGTTTAGAGATCTTTAAAAGTTGAAGAAAAAAGTACAACAACATTATGTCCAGTACAAACTCACTGAACATTACAACATGCTTGTACTTGCTTAGAATAACTTCTTACCTCAGTCCACTACAGAATGAACAGCTTGTGTAGTGACTTCATTTTTTTATCCTTTGAAGATTGCAAATGTCTTTTACCATTGTAAATTACAAATAGTTGTAAAAGTGCAATGTCCTATCTTTACTCCTCTACAAAATGGTCAGTCTGTAACATTTCGATTTTGTCCAGTGCAGTTTTTGTCATAGTTTTGTAAATGTATTGCTAGAGTTTGGGTTTTAGTCTAACTGTACACATCTGCATAATAGTGTGAGTAATAATGTCCTGAATGTGTCCATTGGAATTTCTTTTACCATTGCAAATTAAGAAAGAGCTTTGTGTCCTAACTTTACTCCACTCCAGAATAGACATTCTGTGTATCAACGTCCTGATTTTGTCAGTTGGAGGTTTTGTCTTACTATTGTATACTTAAGAATAGGTGTTTGGCCTTCGTCCTAACTTTACACCACTTCAGAATGGATAGTCTGTGTATCAACGTCCTGATTTTGTCAGTTGGCAGTTTTGTCTTACTATTGTATATTTAAGAATTGGTGTTTCACTCGTCCTAACTTTGTACAACTTCAGAATAGTGTGTGTAACAATGTCTTGATTTTGTCCATTGTAAATGTAGAAGCAAACATTGATAATTAGGTTCTCATTTCAATGAAAACTGCAGTTGTTTAGTGATTTGAAGATTCCAGATATCCATATGTTAAAAATAAAGAGTTTTGGGACGTATCACAGTACTGAAAAAAAATATATCTCTTGTAAATGTGTCCACAGATAATAAATGAAAGCAGTTCTGCGCCAACTACATCTCACGGCAAGGGGAAATACAGCCTTGACCCAACTGCGAATGATCAGGCTCGCAAAGCCTCTGAGTTGGTAAGTTACGCATTCATTATCTATTCTAAATTGCTTTGTCTTGACAATATTAACATAATGTAATGTTAGCTTATTCCCATATCTTTTTCTTACAATCCAGTTACCCATTTCATTATAGTGTAAGAAACTGCATAGAGAAGTTAATATGATCTTTGCATTCAGTCATTAATTGATGGCTTGATGATGGGTTTAGAGATCTTTAAAAGTTGAAGAAAAAAGTACAACAACATTGTTAGGTCCAGTCCAAACTCACTGAACATCACAACATGCTTGTACTTGTTTAGAATAACTTCTTACTTCAGTCCACTACAGAATGAACAGGTTATGTAGTGACTTCATGATTTTATCCTTTGAAGATTGCAAATGTTTTTTACCATTGTAAATTACAAATAGTTGTAAAAGTGCAATGTCCTATCTTTACTCCTCTACAAAATGGTCAGTGTGTAACATTTCGATTTTGTCCAGTGCAGTTTTTGTCATAGTTTTGTAAATGTATTGCTAGAGTTTGGGTTTTAGTCTAACTGTACACCTCTGCATAATAGTGTGAGTAATAATGTCCTGAATGTGTCCATTGGAGTTCCTTTTACCATTGCAAATTAAGAAAGAGCTTTGTGTCCTAACTTTACTCCACTCCAGAATAGACATTCTGTGTATCAACGTCCTGATTTTGTCAGTTGGAGGTTTTGTCTTACTATTGTATACTTAAGAATAGGTGTTTGGCCTTCGTCCTAACTTTACACCACTTCAGAATGGATAGTCTGTGTATCAACGTCCTGATTTTGTCAGTTGGCAGTTTTGTCTTACTATTGTATATTTAAGAATTGGTGTTTCACTCGTTCTAACTTTGTACAACTTCAGAATAGTGTGTGTAACAATGTCTTGATTTTGTCCATTGTAAATGTAGAAGCAAACATTGATAATTAGGTTCTCATTTCAATGAAAACTGCAGTTGTTTAGTGATTTGAAGACTTCCAGATATCCATATGTTAAAAATAAAGAGTTTTGGGACGTATCACAGTACTGAAAAAAAATATATCTCTTGTAAATGTGTCCACAGATAATAAATGAAAGCAGTTCTGTGCCAACTACATCTCACGGCAAGGGGAAATACAGCCTTGACCCAACTGCGAATGATCAGGCTCGCAAAGCCTCTGAGTTGGTAAGTTACGCATTCATTATCTATTCTAAATTGCTTTGTCTTGACAATATTAACATAATGTAATGTTAGCTTATTCCCATATCTTTTTCTTACAATCCAGTTACCCATTTCATTATAGTGTAAGAAACTGCACAGAGAAGTTAATATGATCTTTGCATTCAGTCATTAATTGATGGCTTGATGATGGGTTTAGAGATCTTTAAAAGTTGAAGAAAAAAGTACAACAACATTGTTAGGTCCAGTCCAAACTCACTGAACATCACAACATGCTTGTACTTGTTTAGAATAACTTCTTACTTCAGTCCACTACAGAATGAACAGGTTATGTAGTGACTTCATGATTTTATCCTTTGAAGATTGCAAATGTTTTTTACCATTGTAAATTACAAATAGTTGTAAAAGTGCAATGTCCTATCTTTACTCCTCTACAAAATGGTCAGTGTGTAACATTTCGATTTTGTCCAGTTCAGTTTTTGTCATAGTTTTGTAAATGTATTGCTAGAGTTTGGGTTTTAGTCTAACTGTACACCTCTGCATAATAGTGTGAGTAATAATGTCCTGAATGTGTCCATTGGAATTTCTTTTACCATTGCAAATTAAGAAAGAGCTTTGTGTCCTAACTTTACTCCACTCCAGAATAGACATTCTGTGTATCAACGTCCTGATTTTGTCAGTTGGAGGTTTTGTCTTACTATTGTATACTTAAGAATAGGTGTTTGGCCTTCGTCCTAACTTTACACCACTTCAGAATGGATAGTCTGTGTATCAACGTCCTGATTTTGTCAGTTGGCAGTTTTGTCTTACTATTGTATATTTAAGAATTGGTGTTTCACTCGTCCTAACTTTGTACAACTTCAGAATAGTGTGTGTAACAATGTCTTGATTTTGTCCATTGTAAATGTAGAAGCAAACATTGATAATTAGGTTCTCATTTCAATGAAAACTGCAGTTGTTTAGTGATTTGAAGACTTCCAGATATCCATATGTTAAAAATAAAGAGTTTTGGGACGTATCACAGTACTGAAAAAAAATATATCTCTTGTAAATGTGTCCACAGATAATAAATGAAAGCAGTTCTGTGCCAACTACATCTCACGGCAAGGGGAAATACAGCCTTGACCCAACTGCTAATGATCAGGCTCGCAAAGCCTCTGAGTTGGTAAGTTACGCATTCATTATCTATTCTAAATTGCTTTGTCTTGACAATATTAACATAATGTAATGTTAGCTTATTCCCATATCTTTTTCTTACAATCCAGTTACCCATTTCATTATAGTGTAAGAAACTGCACAGAGAAGTTAATATGATCTTTGCATTCAGTCATTAATTGATGGCTTGATGATGGGTTTAGAGATCTTTAAAAGTTGAAGAAAAAAGTACAACAACATTATGTCCAGTACAAACTCACTGAACATTACAACATGCTTGTACTTGCTTAGAATAACTTCTTACCTCAGTCCACTACAGAATGAACAGCTTGTGTAGTGACTTCATTTTTTTATCCTTTGAAGATTGCAAATGTCTTTTACCATTGTAAATTACAAATAGTTGTAAAAGTGCAATGTCCTATCTTTACTCCTCTACAAAATGGTCAGTCTGTAACATTTCGATTTTGTCCAGTGCAGTTTTTGTCATAGTTTTGTAAATGTATTGCTAGAGTTTGGGTTTTAGTCTAACTGTACACATCTGCATAATAGTGTGAGTAATAATGTCCTGAATGTGTCCATTGGAATTTCTTTTACCATTGCAAATTAAGAAAGAGCTTTGTGTCCTAACTTTACTCCACTCCAGAATAGACATTCTGTGTATCAACGTCCTGATTTTGTCAGTTGGAGGTTTTGTCTTACTATTGTATACTTAAGAATAGGTGTTTGGCCTTCGTCCTAACTTTACACCACTTCAGAATGGATAGTCTGTGTATCAACGTCCTGATTTTGTCAGTTGGCAGTTTTGTCTTACTATTGTATATTTAAGAATTGGTGTTTCACTCGTCCTAACTTTGTACAACTTCAGAATAGTGTGTGTAACAATGTCTTGATTTTGTCCATTGTAAATGTAGAAGCAAACATTGATAATTAGGTTCTCATTTCAATGAAAACTGCAGTTGTTTAGTGATTTGAAGATTCCAGATATCCATATGTTAAAAATAAAGAGTTTTGGGACGTATCACAGTACTGAAAAAAAATATATCTCTTGTAAATGTGTCCACAGATAATAAATGAAAGCAGTTCTGCGCCAACTACATCTCACGGCAAGGGGAAATACAGCCTTGACCCAACTGCGAATGATCAGGCTCGCAAAGCCTCTGAGTTGGTAAGTTACGCATTCATTATCTATTCTAAATTGCTTTGTCTTGACAATATTAACATAATGTAATGTTAGCTTATTCCCATATCTTTTTCTTACAATCCAGTTACCCATTTCATTATAGTGTAAGAAACTGCATAGAGAAGTTAATATGATCTTTGCATTCAGTCATTAATTGATGGCTTGATGATGGGTTTAGAGATCTTTAAAAGTTGAAGAAAAAAGTACAACAACATTGTTAGGTCCAGTCCAAACTCACTGAACATCACAACATGCTTGTACTTGTTTAGAATAACTTCTTACTTCAGTCCACTACAGAATGAACAGGTTATGTAGTGACTTCATGATTTTATCCTTTGAAGATTGCAAATGTTTTTTACCATTGTAAATTACAAATAGTTGTAAAAGTGCAATGTCCTATCTTTACTCCTCTACAAAATGGTCAGTGTGTAACATTTCGATTTTGTCCAGTTCAGTTTTTGTCATAGTTTTGTAAATGTATTGCTAGAGTTTGGGTTTTAGTCTAACTGTACACATCTGCATAATAGTGTGAGTAATAATGTCCTGAATGTGTCCATTGGAATTTCTTTTACCATTGCAAATTAAGAAAGAGCTTTGTGTCCTAACTTTACTCCACTCCAGAATAGACATTCTGTGTATCAACGTCCTGATTTTGTCAGTTGGAGGTTTTGTCTTACTATTGTATACTTAAGAATAGGTGTTTGGCCTTCGTCCTAACTTTACACCACTTCAGAATGGATAGTCTGTGTATCAACGTCCTGATTTTGTCAGTTGGCAGTTTTGTCTTACTATTGTATATTTAAGAATTGGTGTTTCACTCGTCCTAACTTTGTACAACTTCAGAATAGTGTGTGTAACAATGTCTTGATTTTGTCCATTGTAAATGTAGAAGCAAACATTGATAATTAGGTTCTCATTTCAATGAAAACTGCAGTTGTTTAGTGATTTGAAGACTTCCAGATATCCATATGTTAAAAATAAAGAGTTTTGGGACGTATCACAGTACTGAAAAAAAATATATCTCTTGTAAATGTGTCCACAGATAATAAATGAAAGCAGTTCTGTGCCAACTACATCTCACGGCAAGGGGAAATACAGCCTTGACCCAACTGCGAATGATCAGGCTCGCAAAGCCTCTGAGTTGGTAAGTTACGCATTCATTATCTATTCTAAATTGCTTTGTCTTGACAATATTAACATAATGTAATGTTAGCTTATTCCCATATCTTTTTCTTACAATCCAGTTACCCATTTCGTTATAGTGTAAGAAACTGCATAGAGAAGTTAATATGATCTTTGCATTCAGTCATTAATTGATGGCTTGATGATGGGTTTAGAGATCTTTAAAAGTTGAAGAAAAAAGTACAACAACATTGTTAGGTCCAGTCCAAACTCACTGAACATCACAACATGCTTGTACTTGTTTAGAATAACTTCTTACTTCAGTCCACTACAGAATGAACAGGTTATGTAGTGACTTCATGATTTTATCCTTTGAAGATTGCAAATGTCTTTTACCATTGTAAATTACAAATAGTTGTAAAAGTGCAATGTCCTATCTTTACTCCTCTACAAAATGGTCAGTGTGTAACATTTCGATTTTGTCCAGTTCAGTTTTTGTCATAGTTTTGTAAATGTATTGCTAGAGTTTGGGTTTTAGTCTTAACTGTACACCTCTGCATAATAGTGTGAGTAATAATGTCCTGAATGTGTCCATTGGAATTTCTTTTACCATTGCAAATTAAGAAAGAGCTTTGTGTCCTAACTTTACTCCACTCCAGAATAGACATTCTGTGTATCAACGTCCTGATTTTGTCAGTTGGAGGTTTTGTCTTACTATTGTATACTTAAGAATAGGTGTTTGGCCTTCGTCCTAACTTTACACCACTTCAGAATGGATAGTCTGTGTATCAACGTCCTGATTTTGTCAGTTGGCAGTTTTGTCTTACTATTGTATATTTAAGAATTGGTGTTTCACTCGTCCTAACTTTGTACAACTTCAGAATAGTGTGTGTAACAATTATTGATTTTGTCCATTGTAAATGTAGAAGCAAACATTGATAATTAGGTTCTCATTTCAATGAAAACTGCAGTTGTTTAGTGATTTGAAGACTTCCAGATATCCATATGTTAAAAATAAAGAGTTTTGGGACGTATCACAGTACTGAAAAAAAATATATCTCTTGTAAATGTGTCCACAGATAATAAATGAAAGCAGTTCTGTGCCAACTACATCTCACGGCAAGGGGAAATACAGCCTTGACCCAACTGCGAATGATCAGGCTTGCAAAGCCTCTGAGTTGGTAAGTTACGCATTCATTATCTATTCTAAATTGCTTTGTCTTGACAATATTAACATAATGTAATGTTAGCTTATTCCCATATCTTTTTCTTACAATCCAGTTACCCATTTCATTATAGTGTAAGAAACTGCATAGAGAAGTTAATATGATCTTTGCATTCAGTCATTAATTGATGGCTTGATGATGGGTTTAGAGATCTTTAAAAGTTGAAGAAAAAAGTACAACAACATTATGTCCAGTACAAACTCACTGAACATTACAACATGCTTGTACTTGCTTAGAATAACTTCTTACCTCAGTCCACTACAGAATGAACAGCTTGTGTAGTGACTTCATTTTTTTATCCTTTGAAGATTGCAAATGTCTTTTACCATTGTAAATTACAAATAGTTGTAAAAGTGCAATGTCCTATCTTTACTCCTCTACAAAATGGTCAGTCTGTAACATTTCGATTTTGTCCAGTGCAGTTTTTGTCATAGTTTTGTAAATGTATTGCTAGAGTTTGGGTTTTAGTCTAACTGTACACCTCTGCATAATAGTGTGAGTAATAATGTCCTGAATGTGTCCATTGGAATTTCTTTTACCATTGCAAATTAAGAAAGAGCTTTGTGTCCTAACTTTACTCCACTCCAGAATAGACATTCTGTGTATCAACGTCCTGATTTTGTCAGTTGGAGGTTTTGTCTTACTATTGTATACTTAAGAATAGGTGTTTGGCCTTCGTCCTAACTTTACACCACTTCAGAATGGATAGTCTGTGTATCAACGTCCTGATTTTGTCAGTTGGCAGTTTTGTCTTACTATTGTATATTTAAGAATTGGTGTTTCACTCGTCCTAACTTTGTACAACTTCAGAATAGTGTGTGTAACAATGTCTTGATTTTGTCCATTGTAAATGTAGAAGCAAACATTGATAATTAGGTTCTCATTTCAATGAAAACTGCAGTTGTTTAGTGATTTGAAGATTCCAGATATCCATATGTTAAAAATAAAGAGTTTTGGGACGTATCACAGTACTGAAAAAAAATATATCTCTTGTAAATGTGTCCACAGATAATAAATGAAAGCAGTTCTGCGCCAACTACATCTCACGGCAAGGGGAAATACAGCCTTGACCCAACTGCGAATGATCAGGCTCGCAAAGCCTCTGAGTTGGTAAGTTACGCATTCATTATCTATTCTAAATTGCTTTGTCTTGACAATATTAACATAATGTAATGTTAGCTTATTCCCATATCTTTTTCTTACAATCCAGTTACCCATTTCATTATAGTGTAAGAAACTGCATAGAGAAGTTAATATGATCTTTGCATTCAGTCATTAATTGATGGCTTGATGATGGGTTTAGAGATCTTTAAAAGTTGAAGAAAAAAGTACAACAACATTGTTAGGTCCAGTCCAAACTCACTGAACATCACAACATGCTTGTACTTGTTTAGAATAACTTCTTACTTCAGTCCACTACAGAATGAACAGGTTATGTAGTGACTTCATGATTTTATCCTTTGAAGATTGCAAATGTTTTTTACCATTGTAAATTACAAATAGTTGTAAAAGTGCAATGTCCTATCTTTACTCCTCTACAAAATGGTCAGTGTGTAACATTTCGATTTTGTCCAGTGCAGTTTTTGTCATAGTTTTGTAAATGTATTGCTAGAGTTTGGGTTTTAGTCTAACTGTACACCTCTGCATAATAGTGTGAGTAATAATGTCCTGAATGTGTCCATTGGAGTTCCTTTTACCATTGCAAATTAAGAAAGAGCTTTGTGTCCTAACTTTACTCCACTCCAGAATAGACATTCTGTGTATCAACGTCCTGATTTTGTCAGTTGGAGGTTTTGTCTTACTATTGTATACTTAAGAATAGGTGTTTGGCCTTCGTCCTAACTTTACACCACTTCAGAATGGATAGTCTGTGTATCAACGTCCTGATTTTGTCAGTTGGCAGTTTTGTCTTACTATTGTATATTTAAGAATTGGTGTTTCACTCGTTCTAACTTTGTACAACTTCAGAATAGTGTGTGTAACAATGTCTTGATTTTGTCCATTGTAAATGTAGAAGCAAACATTGATAATTAGGTTCTCATTTCAATGAAAACTGCAGTTGTTTAGTGATTTGAAGACTTCCAGATATCCATATGTTAAAAATAAAGAGTTTTGGGACGTATCACAGTACTGAAAAAAAATATATCTCTTGTAAATGTGTCCACAGATAATAAATGAAAGCAGTTCTGTGCCAACTACATCTCACGGCAAGGGGAAATACAGCCTTGACCCAACTGCGAATGATCAGGCTCGCAAAGCCTCTGAGTTGGTAAGTTACGCATTCATTATCTATTCTAAATTGCTTTGTCTTGACAATATTAACATAATGTAATGTTAGCTTATTCCCATATCTTTTTCTTACAATCCAGTTACCCATTTCATTATAGTGTAAGAAACTGCACAGAGAAGTTAATATGATCTTTGCATTCAGTCATTAATTGATGGCTTGATGATGGGTTTAGAGATCTTTAAAAGTTGAAGAAAAAAGTACAACAACATTGTTAGGTCCAGTCCAAACTCACTGAACATCACAACATGCTTGTACTTGTTTAGAATAACTTCTTACTTCAGTCCACTACAGAATGAACAGGTTATGTAGTGACTTCATGATTTTATCCTTTGAAGATTGCAAATGTTTTTTACCATTGTAAATTACAAATAGTTGTAAAAGTGCAATGTCCTATCTTTACTCCTCTACAAAATGGTCAGTGTGTAACATTTCGATTTTGTCCAGTTCAGTTTTTGTCATAGTTTTGTAAATGTATTGCTAGAGTTTGGGTTTTAGTCTAACTGTACACCTCTGCATAATAGTGTGAGTAATAATGTCCTGAATGTGTCCATTGGAATTTCTTTTACCATTGCAAATTAAGAAAGAGCTTTGTGTCCTAACTTTACTCCACTCCAGAATAGACATTCTGTGTATCAACGTCCTGATTTTGTCAGTTGGAGGTTTTGTCTTACTATTGTATACTTAAGAATAGGTGTTTGGCCTTCGTCCTAACTTTACACCACTTCAGAATGGATAGTCTGTGTATCAACGTCCTGATTTTGTCAGTTGGCAGTTTTGTCTTACTATTGTATATTTAAGAATTGGTGTTTCACTCGTCCTAACTTTGTACAACTTCAGAATAGTGTGTGTAACAATGTCTTGATTTTGTCCATTGTAAATGTAGAAGCAAACATTGATAATTAGGTTCTCATTTCAATGAAAACTGCAGTTGTTTAGTGATTTGAAGACTTCCAGATATCCATATGTTAAAAATAAAGAGTTTTGGGACGTATCACAGTACTGAAAAAAAATATATCTCTTGTAAATGTGTCCACAGATAATAAATGAAAGCAGTTCTGTGCCAACTACATCTCACGGCAAGGGGAAATACAGCCTTGACCCAACTGCTAATGATCAGGCTCGCAAAGCCTCTGAGTTGGTAAGTTACGCATTCATTATCTATTCTAAATTGCTTTGTCTTGACAATATTAACATAATGTAATGTTAGCTTATTCCCATATCTTTTTCTTACAATCCAGTTACCCATTTCATTATAGTGTAAGAAACTGCACAGAGAAGTTAATATGATCTTTGCATTCAGTCATTAATTGATGGCTTGATGATGGGTTTAGAGATCTTTAAAAGTTGAAGAAAAAAGTACAACAACATTATGTCCAGTACAAACTCACTGAACATTACAACATGCTTGTACTTGCTTAGAATAACTTCTTACCTCAGTCCACTACAGAATGAACAGCTTGTGTAGTGACTTCATTTTTTTATCCTTTGAAGATTGCAAATGTCTTTTACCATTGTAAATTACAAATAGTTGTAAAAGTGCAATGTCCTATCTTTACTCCTCTACAAAATGGTCAGTCTGTAACATTTCGATTTTGTCCAGTGCAGTTTTTGTCATAGTTTTGTAAATGTATTGCTAGAGTTTGGGTTTTAGTCTAACTGTACACATCTGCATAATAGTGTGAGTAATAATGTCCTGAATGTGTCCATTGGAATTTCTTTTACCATTGCAAATTAAGAAAGAGCTTTGTGTCCTAACTTTACTCCACTCCAGAATAGACATTCTGTGTATCAACGTCCTGATTTTGTCAGTTGGAGGTTTTGTCTTACTATTGTATACTTAAGAATAGGTGTTTGGCCTTCGTCCTAACTTTACACCACTTCAGAATGGATAGTCTGTGTATCAACGTCCTGATTTTGTCAGTTGGCAGTTTTGTCTTACTATTGTATATTTAAGAATTGGTGTTTCACTCGTCCTAACTTTGTACAACTTCAGAATAGTGTGTGTAACAATGTCTTGATTTTGTCCATTGTAAATGTAGAAGCAAACATTGATAATTAGGTTCTCATTTCAATGAAAACTGCAGTTGTTTAGTGATTTGAAGATTCCAGATATCCATATGTTAAAAATAAAGAGTTTTGGGACGTATCACAGTACTGAAAAAAAATATATCTCTTGTAAATGTGTCCACAGATAATAAATGAAAGCAGTTCTGCGCCAACTACATCTCACGGCAAGGGGAAATACAGCCTTGACCCAACTGCGAATGATCAGGCTCGCAAAGCCTCTGAGTTGGTAAGTTACGCATTCATTATCTATTCTAAATTGCTTTGTCTTGACAATATTAACATAATGTAATGTTAGCTTATTCCCATATCTTTTTCTTACAATCCAGTTACCCATTTCATTATAGTGTAAGAAACTGCATAGAGAAGTTAATATGATCTTTGCATTCAGTCATTAATTGATGGCTTGATGATGGGTTTAGAGATCTTTAAAAGTTGAAGAAAAAAGTACAACAACATTGTTAGGTCCAGTCCAAACTCACTGAACATCACAACATGCTTGTACTTGTTTAGAATAACTTCTTACTTCAGTCCACTACAGAATGAACAGGTTATGTAGTGACTTCATGATTTTATCCTTTGAAGATTGCAAATGTTTTTTACCATTGTAAATTACAAATAGTTGTAAAAGTGCAATGTCCTATCTTTACTCCTCTACAAAATGGTCAGTGTGTAACATTTCGATTTTGTCCAGTTCAGTTTTTGTCATAGTTTTGTAAATGTATTGCTAGAGTTTGGGTTTTAGTCTAACTGTACACATCTGCATAATAGTGTGAGTAATAATGTCCTGAATGTGTCCATTGGAATTTCTTTTACCATTGCAAATTAAGAAAGAGCTTTGTGTCCTAACTTTACTCCACTCCAGAATAGACATTCTGTGTATCAACGTCCTGATTTTGTCAGTTGGAGGTTTTGTCTTACTATTGTATACTTAAGAATAGGTGTTTGGCCTTCGTCCTAACTTTACACCACTTCAGAATGGATAGTCTGTGTATCAACGTCCTGATTTTGTCAGTTGGCAGTTTTGTCTTACTATTGTATATTTAAGAATTGGTGTTTCACTCGTCCTAACTTTGTACAACTTCAGAATAGTGTGTGTAACAATGTCTTGATTTTGTCCATTGTAAATGTAGAAGCAAACATTGATAATTAGGTTCTCATTTCAATGAAAACTGCAGTTGTTTAGTGATTTGAAGATTCCAGATATCCATATGTTAAAAATAAAGAGTTTTGGGACGTATCACAGTACTGAAAAAAAATATATCTCTTGTAAATGTGTCCACAGATAATAAATGAAAGCAGTTCTGCGCCAACTACATCTCACGGCAAGGGGAAATACAGCCTTGACCCAACTGCGAATGATCAGGCTCGCAAAGCCTCTGAGTTGGTAAGTTACGCATTCATTATCTATTCTAAATTGCTTTGTCTTGACAATATTAACATAATGTAATGTTAGCTTATTCCCATATCTTTTTCTTACAATCCAGTTACCCATTTCATTATAGTGTAAGAAACTGCATAGAGAAGTTAATATGATCTTTGCATTCAGTCATTAATTGATGGCTTGATGATGGGTTTAGAGATCTTTAAAAGTTGAAGAAAAAAGTACAACAACATTGTTAGGTCCAGTCCAAACTCACTGAACATCACAACATGCTTGTACTTGTTTAGAATAACTTCTTACTTCAGTCCACTACAGAATGAACAGGTTATGTAGTGACTTCATGATTTTATCCTTTGAAGATTGCAAATGTTTTTTACCATTGTAAATTACAAATAGTTGTAAAAGTGCAATGTCCTATCTTTACTCCTCTACAAAATGGTCAGTGTGTAACATTTCGATTTTGTCCAGTTCAGTTTTTGTCATAGTTTTGTAAATGTATTGCTAGAGTTTGGGTTTTAGTCTAACTGTACACCTCTGCATAATAGTGTGAGTAATAATGTCCTGAATGTGTCCATTGGAGTTCCTTTTACCATTGCAAATTAAGAAAGAGCTTTGTGTCCTAACTTTACTCCACTCCAGAATAGACATTCTGTGTATCAACATCCTGATTTTGTCAGTTGGAGGTTTTGTCTTACTATTGTATACTTAAGAATAGGTGTTTGGCCTTCGTCCTAACTTTACACCACTTCAGAATGGATAGTCTGTGTATCAACGTCCTGATTTTGTCAGTTGGCAGTTTTGTCTTACTATTGTATATTTAAGAATTGGTGTTTCACTCGTCCTAACTTTGTACAACTTCAGAATAGTGTGTGTAACAATGTCTTGATTTTGTCCATTGTAAATGTAGAAGCAAACATTGATAATTAGGTTCTCATTTCAATGAAAACTGCAGTTGTTTAGTGATTTGAAGACTTCCAGATATCCATATGTTAAAAATAAAGAGTTTTGGGACGTATCACAGTACTGAAAAAAAATATATCTCTTGTAAATGTGTCCACAGATAATAAATGAAAGCAGTTCTGTGCCAACTACATCTCACGGCAAGGGGAAATACAGCCTTGACCCAACTGCTAATGATCAGGCTCGCAAAGCCTCTGAGTTGGTAAGTTACGCATTCATTATCTATTCTAAATTGCTTTGTCTTGACAATATTAACATAATGTAATGTTAGCTTATTCCCATATCTTTTTCTTACAATCCAGTTACCCATTTCATTATAGTGTAAGAAACTGCACAGAGAAGTTAATATGATCTTTGCATTCAGTCATTAATTGATGGCTTGATGATGGGTTTAGAGATCTTTAAAAGTTGAAGAAAAAAGTACAACAACATTATGTCCAGTACAAACTCACTGAACATTACAACATGCTTGTACTTGCTTAGAATAACTTCTTACCTCAGTCCACTACAGAATGAACAGCTTGTGTAGTGACTTCATTTTTTTATCCTTTGAAGATTGCAAATGTCTTTTACCATTGTAAATTACAAATAGTTGTAAAAGTGCAATGTCCTATCTTTACTCCTCTACAAAATGGTCAGTCTGTAACATTTCGATTTTGTCCAGTGCAGTTTTTGTCATAGTTTTGTAAATGTATTGCTAGAGTTTGGGTTTTAGTCTAACTGTACACATCTGCATAATAGTGTGAGTAATAATGTCCTGAATGTGTCCATTGGAATTTCTTTTACCATTGCAAATTAAGAAAGAGCTTTGTGTCCTAACTTTACTCCACTCCAGAATAGACATTCTGTGTATCAACGTCCTGATTTTGTCAGTTGGAGGTTTTGTCTTACTATTGTATACTTAAGAATAGGTGTTTGGCCTTCGTCCTAACTTTACACCACTTCAGAATGGATAGTCTGTGTATCAACGTCCTGATTTTGTCAGTTGGCAGTTTTGTCTTACTATTGTATATTTAAGAATTGGTGTTTCACTCGTCCTAACTTTGTACAACTTCAGAATAGTGTGTGTAACAATGTCTTGATTTTGTCCATTGTAAATGTAGAAGCAAACATTGATAATTAGGTTCTCATTTCAATGAAAACTGCAGTTGTTTAGTGATTTGAAGATTCCAGATATCCATATGTTAAAAATAAAGAGTTTTGGGACGTATCACAGTACTGAAAAAAAATATATCTCTTGTAAATGTGTCCACAGATAATAAATGAAAGCAGTTCTGCGCCAACTACATCTCACGGCAAGGGGAAATACAGCCTTGACCCAACTGCGAATGATCAGGCTCGCAAAGCCTCTGAGTTGGTAAGTTACGCATTCATTATCTATTCTAAATTGCTTTGTCTTGACAATATTAACATAATGTAATGTTAGCTTATTCCCATATCTTTTTCTTACAATCCAGTTACCCATTTCATTATAGTGTAAGAAACTGCATAGAGAAGTTAATATGATCTTTGCATTCAGTCATTAATTGATGGCTTGATGATGGGTTTAGAGATCTTTAAAAGTTGAAGAAAAAAGTACAACAACATTGTTAGGTCCAGTCCAAACTCACTGAACATCACAACATGCTTGTACTTGTTTAGAATAACTTCTTACTTCAGTCCACTACAGAATGAACAGGTTATGTAGTGACTTCATGATTTTATCCTTTGAAGATTGCAAATGTTTTTTACCATTGTAAATTACAAATAGTTGTAAAAGTGCAATGTCCTATCTTTACTCCTCTACAAAATGGTCAGTGTGTAACATTTCGATTTTGTCCAGTTCAGTTTTTGTCATAGTTTTGTAAATGTATTGCTAGAGTTTGGGTTTTAGTCTAACTGTACACCTCTGCATAATAGTGTGAGTAATAATGTCCTGAATGTGTCCATTGGAGTTCCTTTTACCATTGCAAATTAAGAAAGAGCTTTGTGTCCTAACTTTACTCCACTCCAGAATAGACATTCTGTGTATCAACGTCCTGATTTTGTCAGTTGGAGGTTTTGTCTTACTATTGTATACTTAAGAATAGGTGTTTGGCCTTCGTCCTAACTTTACACCACTTCAGAATGGATAGTCTGTGTATCAACGTCCTGATTTTGTCAGTTGGCAGTTTTGTCTTACTATTGTATATTTAAGAATTGGTGTTTCACTCGTCCTAACTTTGTACAACTTCAGAATAGTGTGTGTAACAATGTCTTGATTTTGTCCATTGTAAATGTAGAAGCAAACATTGATAATTAGGTTCTCATTTCAATGAAAACTGCAGTTGTTTAGTGATTTGAAGACTTCCAGATATCCATATGTTAAAAATAAAGAGTTTTGGGACGTATCACAGTACTGAAAAAAAAATATATCTCTTGTAAATGTGTCCACAGATAATAAATGAAAGCAGTTCTGTGCCAACTACATCTCACGGCAAGGGGAAATACAGCCTTGACCCAACTGCGAATGATCAGGCTCGCAAAGCCTCTGAGTTGGTAAGTTACGCATTCATTATCTATTCTAAATTGCTTTGTCTTGACAATATTAACATAATGTAATGTTAGCTTATTCCCATATCTTTTTCTTACAATCCAGTTACCCATTTCATTATAGTGTAAGAAACTGCACAGAGAAGTTAATATGATCTTTGCATTCAGTCATTAATTGATGGCTTGATGATGGGTTTAGAGATCTTTAAAAGTTGAAGAAAAAAGTACAACAACATTATGTCCAGTACAAACTCACTGAACATTACAACATGCTTGTACTTGCTTAGAATAACTTCTTACTTCAGTCCACTACAGAATGAACAGGTTATGTAGTGACTTCATGATTTTATCCTTTGAAGATTGCAAATGTCTTTTACCATTGTAAATTACAAATAGTTGTAAAAGTGCAATGTCCTATCTTTACTCCTCTACAAAATGGTCAGTGTGTAACATTTCGATTTTGTCCAGTGCAGTTTTTGTCATAGTTTTGTAAATGTATTGCTAGAGTTTGGGTTTTAGTCTAACTGTACACCTCTGCATAATAGTGTGAGTAATAATGTCCTGAATGTGTCCATTGGAATTTCTTTTACCATTGCAAATTAAGAAAGAGCTTTGTGTCCTAACTTTACTCCACTCCAGAATAGACATTCTGTGTATCAACGTCCTGATTTTGTCAGTTGGAGGTTTTGTCTTACTATTGTATACTTAAGAATAGGTGTTTGGCCTTCGTCCTAACTTTACACCACTTCAGAATGGATAGTCTGTGTATCAACGTCCTGATTTTGTCAGTTGGCAGTTTTGTCTTACTATTGTATATTTAAGAATTGGTGTTTCACTCGTCCTAACTTTGTACAACTTCAGAATAGTGTGTGTAACAATGTCTTGATTTTGTCCATTGTAAATGTAGAAGCAAACATTGATAATTAGGTTCTCATTTCAATGAAAACTGCAGTTGTTTAGTGATTTGAAGACTTCCAGATATCCATATGTTGAAAATAAAGAGTTTGGGACGTATCACAGTACTGAAAAAAAATATATCTCTTGTAAATGTGTCCACAGATAATAAATGAAAGCAGTTCTGTGCCAACTACATCTCACGGCAAGGGGAAATACAGCCTTGACCCAACTGCGAATGATCAGGCTCGCAAAGCCTCTGAGTTTGTAAGTTACGCATTCATTATCTATTCTAAATTGCTTTGTCTTGACAATATTAACATAATGTAATGTTAGCTTATTCCCATATCTTTTTCTTACAATCCAGTTACCCATTTCGTTATAGTGTAAGAAACTGCATAGGGAAGTTAATATGATCTTTGCATTCAGTCATTAATTGATGGCTTGATGATGGGTTTAGAGATCTTTAAAAGTTGAAGAAAAAAGTACAACAACATTATGTCCAGTACAAACTCACTGAACATTACAACATGCTTGTACTTGCTTAGAATAACTTCTTACCTCAGTCCACTACAGAATGAACAGCTTGTGTAGTGACTTCATTTTTTTATCCTTTGAAGATTGCAAATGTCTTTTACCATTGTAAATTACAAATAGTTGTAAAAGTGCAATGTCCTATCTTTACTCCTCTACAAAATGGTCAGTGTGTAACATTTCGATTTTGTCCAGTGCAGTTTTTGTCATAGTTTTGTAAATGTATTGCTAGTGTGTAGGTTTTGGTCTAACTGTACACCTCTGCATAATAGTGTGAGTAATAATGTCCTGAATGTGTCCATTGGAGTTCCTTTTACCATTGCAAATTAAGAAAGAGCTTTGTGTCCTAACTTTACTCCACTCCAGAATAGACATTCTGTGTATCAACGTCCTGATTTTGTCAGTTGGAGGTTTTGTCTTACTATTGTATACTTAAGAATAGGTGTTTGGCCTTCGTCCTAACTTTACACCACTTCAGAATGGATAGTCTGTGTATCAACGTCCTGATTTTGTCAGTTG
The DNA here is from genome assembly GCF_052324685.1 of Brachyhypopomus gauderio. Lineage (NCBI taxonomy): Eukaryota > Metazoa > Chordata > Actinopteri > Gymnotiformes > Hypopomidae > Brachyhypopomus > Brachyhypopomus gauderio. The sequence goes on from NC_135217.1 coordinate 6,502,341, forward strand.
GCAGTTTTGTCTTACTATTGTATATTTAAGAATTGGTGTTTCACTCGTCCTAACTTTGTACAACTTCAGAATAGTGTGTGTAACAATGTCTTGATTTTGTCCATTGTAAATGTAGAAGCAAACATTGATAATTAGGTTCTCATTTCAATGAAAACTGCAGTTGTTTAGTGATTTGAAGACTTCCAGATATCCATATGTTAAAAATAAAGAGTTTTGGGACGTATCACAGTACTGAAAAAAAATATATCTCTTGTAAATGTGTCCACAGATAATAAATGAAAGCAGTTCTGTGCCAACTACATCTCACGGCAAGGGGAAATACAGCCTTGACCCAACTGCGAATGATCAGGCTCGCAAAGCCTCTGAGTTGGTAAGTTACGCATTCATTATCTATTCTAAATTGCTTTGTCTTGACAATATTAACATAATGTAATGTTAGCTTATTCCCATATCTTTTTCTTACAATCCAGTTACCCATTTCATTATAGTGTAAGAAACTGCACAGAGAAGTTAATATGATCTTTGCATTCAGTCATTAATTGATGGCTTGATGATGGGTTTAGAGATCTTTAAAAGTTGAAGAAAAAAGTACAACATTATGTCCAGTACAAACTCACTGAACATTACAACATGCTTGTACTTGCTTAGAATAACTTCTTACTTCAGTCCACTACAGAATGAACAGGTTATGTAGTGACTTCATGATTTTATCCTTTGAAGATTGCAAATGTCTTTTACCATTGTAAATTACAAATAGTTGTAAAAGTGCAATGTCCTATCTTTACTCCTCTACAAAATGGTCAGTGTGTAACATTTCGATTTTGTCCAGTGCAGTTTTTGTCATAGTTTTGTAAATGTATTGCTAGAGTTTGGGTTTTAGTCTAACTGTACACCTCTGCATAATAGTGTGAGTAATAATGTCCTGAATGTGTCCATTGGAATTTCTTTTACCATTGCAAATTAAGAAAGAGCTTTGTGTCCTAACTTTACTCCACTCCAGAATAGACATTCTGTGTATCAACGTCCTGATTTTGTCAGTTGGAGGTTTTGTCTTACTATTGTATACTTAAGAATAGGTGTTTGGCCTTCGTCCTAACTTTACACCACTTCAGAATGGATAGTCTGTGTATCAACGTCCTGATTTTGTCAGTTGGCAGTTTTGTCTTACTATTGTATATTTAAGAATTGGTGTTTCACTCGTCCTAACTTTGTACAACTTCAGAATAGTGTGTGTAACAATGTCTTGATTTTGTCCATTGTAAATGTAGAAGCAAACATTGATAATTAGGTTCTCATTTCAATGAAAACTGCAGTTGTTTAGTGATTTGAAGATTCCAGATATCCATATGTTAAAAATAAAGAGTTTTGGGACGTATCACAGTACTGAAAAAAAATATATCTCTTGTAAATGTGTCCACAGATAATAAATGAAAGCAGTTCTGCGCCAACTACATCTCACGGCAAGGGGAAATACAGCCTTGACCCAACTGCGAATGATCAGGCTCGCAAAGCCTCTGAGTTGGTAAGTTACGCATTCATTATCTATTCTAAATTGCTTTGTCTTGACAATATTAACATAATGTAATGTTAGCTTATTCCCATATCTTTTTCTTACAATCCAGTTACCCATTTCATTATAGTGTAAGAAACTGCATAGAGAAGTTAATATGATCTTTGCATTCAGTCATTAATTGATGGCTTGATGATGGGTTTAGAGATCTTTAAAAGTTGAAGAAAAAAGTACAACAACATTGTTAGGTCCAGTCCAAACTCACTGAACATCACAACATGCTTGTACTTGTTTAGAATAACTTCTTACTTCAGTCCACTACAGAATGAACAGGTTATGTAGTGACTTCATGATTTTATCCTTTGAAGATTGCAAATGTTTTTTACCATTGTAAATTACAAATAGTTGTAAAAGTGCAATGTCCTATCTTTACTCCTCTACAAAATGGTCAGTGTGTAACATTTCGATTTTGTCCAGTTCAGTTTTTGTCATAGTTTTGTAAATGTATTGCTAGAGTTTGGGTTTTAGTCTAACTGTACACCTCTGCATAATAGTGTGAGTAATAATGTCCTGAATGTGTCCATTGGAATTTCTTTTACCATTGCAAATTAAGAAAGAGCTTTGTGTCCTAACTTTACTCCACTCCAGAATAGACATTCTGTGTATCAACGTCCTGATTTTGTCAGTTGGAGGTTTTGTCTTACTATTGTATACTTAAGAATAGGTGTTTGGCCTTCGTCCTAACTTTACACCACTTCAGAATGGATAGTCTGTGTATCAACGTCCTGATTTTGTCAGTTGGCAGTTTTGTCTTACTATTGTATATTTAAGAATTGGTGTTTCACTCGTCCTAACTTTGTACAACTTCAGAATAGTGTGTGTAACAATGTCTTGATTTTGTCCATTGTAAATGTAGAAGCAAACATTGATAATTAGGTTCTCATTTCAATGAAAACTGCAGTTGTTTAGTGATTTGAAGACTTCCAGATATCCATATGTTAAAAATAAAGAGTTTTGGGACGTATCACAGTACTGAAAAAAAATATATCTCTTGTAAATGTGTCCACAGATAATAAATGAAAGCAGTTCTGTGCCAACTACATCTCACGGCAAGGGGAAATACAGCCTTGACCCAACTGCTAATGATCAGGCTCGCAAAGCCTCTGAGTTGGTAAGTTACGCATTCATTATCTATTCTAAATTGCTTTGTCTTGACAATATTAACATAATGTAATGTTAGCTTATTCCCATATCTTTTTCTTACAATCCAGTTACCCATTTCATTATAGTGTAAGAAACTGCACAGAGAAGTTAATATGATCTTTGCATTCAGTCATTAATTGATGGCTTGATGATGGGTTTAGAGATCTTTAAAAGTTGAAGAAAAAAGTACAACAACATTATGTCCAGTACAAACTCACTGAACATTACAACATGCTTGTACTTGCTTAGAATAACTTCTTACTTCAGTCCACTACAGAATGAACAGGTTATGTAGTGACTTCATGATTTTATCCTTTGAAGATTGCAAATGTCTTTTACCATTGTAAATTACAAATAGTTGTAAAAGTGCAATGTCCTATCTTTACTCCTCTACAAAATGGTCAGTGTGTAACATTTCGATTTTGTCCAGTGCAGTTTTTGTCATAGTTTTGTAAATGTATTGCTAGAGTTTGGGTTTTAGTCTAACTGTACACCTCTGCATAATAGTGTGAGTAATAATGTCCTGAATGTGTCCATTGGAGTTCCTTTTACCATTGCAAATTAAGAAAGAGCTTTGTGTCCTAACTTTACTCCACTCCAGAATAGACATTCTGTGTATCAACGTCCTGATTTTGTCAGTTGGAGGTTTTGTCTTACTATTGTATACTTAAGAATAGGTGTTTGGCCTTCGTCCTAACTTTACACCACTTCAGAATGGATAGTCTGTGTATCAACGTCCTGATTTTGTCAGTTGGCAGTTTTGTCTTACTATTGTATATTTAAGAATTGGTGTTTCACTCGTCCTAACTTTGTACAACTTCAGAATAGTGTGTGTAACAATGTCTTGATTTTGTCCATTGTAAATGTAGAAGCAAACATTGATAATTAGGTTCTCATTTCAATGAAAACTGCAGTTGTTTAGTGATTTGAAGACTTCCAGATATCCATATGTTGAAAATAAAGAGTTTGGGACGTATCACAGTACTGAAAAAAAATATATCTCTTGTAAATGTGTCCACAGATAATAAATGAAAGCAGTTCTGTGCCAACTACATCTCACGGCAAGGGGAAATACAGCCTTGACCCAACTGCGAATGATCAGGCTCGCAAAGCCTCTGAGTTTGTAAGTTACGCATTCATTATCTATTCTAAATTGCTTTGTCTTGACAATATTAACATAATGTAATGTTAGCTTATTCCCATATCTTTTTCTTACAATCCAGTTACCCATTTCGTTATAGTGTAAGAAACTGCATAGGGAAGTTAATATGATCTTTGCATTCAGTCATTAATTGATGGCTTGATGATGGGTTTAGAGATCTTTAAAAGTTGAAGAAAAAAGTACAACAACATTATGTCCAGTACAAACTCACTGAACATTACAACATGCTTGTACTTGCTTAGAATAACTTCTTACCTCAGTCCACTACAGAATGAACAGCTTGTGTAGTGACTTCATTTTTTTATCCTTTGAAGATTGCAAATGTCTTTTACCATTGTAAATTACAAATAGTTGTAAAAGTGCAATGTCCTATCTTTACTCCTCTACAAAATGGTCAGTGTGTAACATTTCGATTTTGTCCAGTGCAGTTTTTGTCATAGTTTTGTAAATGTATTGCTAGTGTGTAGGTTTTGGTCTAACTGTACACCTCTGCATAATAGTGTGAGTAATAATGTCCTGAATGTGTCCATTGGAGTTCCTTTTACCATTGCAAATTAAGAAAGAGCTTTGTGTCCTAACTTTACTCCACTCCAGAATAGACATTCTGTGTATCAACGTCCTGATTTTGTCAGTTGGAGGTTTTGTCTTACTATTGTATACTTAAGAATAGGTGTTTGGCCTTCGTCCTAACTTTACACCACTTCAGAATGGATAGTCTGTGTATCAACGTCCTGATTTTGTCAGTTGGCAGTTTTGTCTTACTATTGTATATTTAAGAATTGGTGTTTCACTCGTCCTAACTTTGTACAACTTCAGAATAGTGTGTGTAACAATGTCTTGATTTTGTCCATTGTAAATGTAGAAGCAAACATTGATAATTAGGTTCTCATTTCAATGAAAACTGCAGTTGTTTAGTGATTTGAAGACTTCCAGATATCCATATGTTAAAAATAAAGAGTTTTGGGACGTATCACAGTACTGAAAAAAAATATATCTCTTGTAAATGTGTCCACAGATAATAAATGAAAGCAGTTCTGTGCCAACTACATCTCACGGCAAGGGGAAATACAGCCTTGACCCAACTGCGAATGATCAGGCTCGCAAAGCCTCTGAGTTGGTAAGTTACGCATTCATTATCTATTCTAAATTGCTTTGTCTTGACAATATTAACATAATGTAATGTTAGCTTATTCCCATATCTTTTTCTTACAATCCAGTTACCCATTTCATTATAGTGTAAGAAACTGCACAGAGAAGTTAATATGATCTTTGCATTCAGTCATTAATTGATGGCTTGATGATGGGTTTAGAGATCTTTAAAAGTTGAAGAAAAAAGTACAACATTATGTCCAGTACAAACTCACTGAACATTACAACATGCTTGTACTTGCTTAGAATAACTTCTTACTTCAGTCCACTACAGAATGAACAGGTTATGTAGTGACTTCATGATTTTATCCTTTGAAGATTGCAAATGTCTTTTACCATTGTAAATTACAAATAGTTGTAAAAGTGCAATGTCCTATCTTTACTCCTCTACAAAATGGTCAGTGTGTAACATTTCGATTTTGTCCAGTGCAGTTTTTGTCATAGTTTTGTAAATGTATTGCTAGAGTTTGGGTTTTAGTCTAACTGTACACCTCTGCATAATAGTGTGAGTAATAATGTCCTGAATGTGTCCATTGGAATTTCTTTTACCATTGCAAATTAAGAAAGAGCTTTGTGTCCTAACTTTACTCCACTCCAGAATAGACATTCTGTGTATCAACGTCCTGATTTTGTCAGTTGGAGGTTTTGTCTTACTATTGTATACTTAAGAATAGGTGTTTGGCCTTCGTCCTAACTTTACACCACTTCAGAATGGATAGTCTGTGTATCAACGTCCTGATTTTGTCAGTTGGCAGTTTTGTCTTACTATTGTATATTTAAGAATTGGTGTTTCACTCGTCCTAACTTTGTACAACTTCAGAATAGTGTGTGTAACAATGTCTTGATTTTGTCCATTGTAAATGTAGAAGCAAACATTGATAATTAGGTTCTCATTTCAATGAAAACTGCAGTTGTTTAGTGATTTGAAGATTCCAGATATCCATATGTTAAAAATAAAGAGTTTTGGGACGTATCACAGTACTGAAAAAAAATATATCTCTTGTAAATGTGTCCACAGATAATAAATGAAAGCAGTTCTGCGCCAACTACATCTCACGGCAAGGGGAAATACAGCCTTGACCCAACTGCGAATGATCAGGCTCGCAAAGCCTCTGAGTTGGTAAGTTACGCATTCATTATCTATTCTAAATTGCTTTGTCTTGACAATATTAACATAATGTAATGTTAGCTTATTCCCATATCTTTTTCTTACAATCCAGTTACCCATTTCATTATAGTGTAAGAAACTGCACAGAGAAGTTAATATGATCTTTGCATTCAGTCATTAATTGATGGCTTGATGATGGGTTTAGAGATCTTTAAAAGTTGAAGAAAAAAGTACAACATTATGTCCAGTACAAACTCACTGAACATTACAACATGCTTGTACTTGCTTAGAATAACTTCTTACTTCAGTCCACTACAGAATGAACAGGTTATGTAGTGACTTCATGATTTTATCCTTTGAAGATTGCAAATGTCTTTTACCATTGTAAATTACAAATAGTTGTAAAAGTGCAATGTCCTATCTTTACTCCTCTACAAAATGGTCAGTGTGTAACATTTCGATTTTGTCCAGTGCAGTTTTTGTCATAGTTTTGTAAATGTATTGCTAGAGTTTGGGTTTTAGTCTAACTGTACACCTCTGCATAATAGTGTGAGTAATAATGTCCTGAATGTGTCCATTGGAATTTCTTTTACCATTGCAAATTAAGAAAGAGCTTTGTGTCCTAACTTTACTCCATTCCAGAATAGACATTCTGTGTATCAACGTCCTGATTTTGTCAGTTGGAGGTTTTGTCTTACTATTGTATACTTAAGAATAGGTGTTTGGCCTTCGTCCTAACTTTACACCACTTCAGAATGGATAGTCTGTGTATCAACGTCCTGATTTTGTCAGTTGGCAGTTTTGTCTTACTATTGTATATTTAAGAATTGGTGTTTCACTCGTCCTAACTTTGTACAACTTCAGAATAGTGTGTGTAACAATGTCTTGATTTTGTCCATTGTAAATGTAGAAGCAAACATTGATAATTAGGTTCTCATTTCAATGAAAACTGCAGTTGTTTAGTGATTTGAAGATTCCAGATATCCATATGTTAAAAATAAAGAGTTTTGGGACGTATCACAGTACTGAAAAAAAATATATCTCTTGTAAATGTGTCCACAGATAATAAATGAAAGCAGTTCTGCGCCAACTACATCTCACGGCAAGGGGAAATACAGCCTTGACCCAACTGCGAATGATCAGGCTCGCAAAGCCTCTGAGTTGGTAAGTTACGCATTCATTATCTATTCTAAATTGCTTTGTCTTGACAATATTAACATAATGTAATGTTAGCTTATTCCCATATCTTTTTCTTACAATCCAGTTACCCATTTCATTATAGTGTAAGAAACTGCATAGAGAAGTTAATATGATCTTTGCATTCAGTCATTAATTGATGGCTTGATGATGGGTTTAGAGATCTTTAAAAGTTGAAGAAAAAAGTACAACAACATTGTTAGGTCCAGTCCAAACTCACTGAACATCACAACATGCTTGTACTTGTTTAGAATAACTTCTTACTTCAGTCCACTACAGAATGAACAGGTTATGTAGTGACTTCATGATTTTATCCTTTGAAGATTGCAAATGTTTTTTACCATTGTAAATTACAAATAGTTGTAAAAGTGCAATGTCCTATCTTTACTCCTCTACAAAATGGTCAGTGTGTAACATTTCGATTTTGTCCAGTTCAGTTTTTGTCATAGTTTTGTAAATGTATTGCTAGAGTTTGGGTTTTAGTCTAACTGTACACCTCTGCATAATAGTGTGAGTAATAATGTCCTGAATGTGTCCATTGGAGTTCCTTTTACCATTGCAAATTAAGAAAGAGCTTTGTGTCCTAACTTTACTCCACTCCAGAATAGACATTCTGTGTATCAACGTCCTGATTTTGTCAGTTGGAGGTTTTGTCTTACTATTGTATACTTAAGAATAGGTGTTTGGCCTTCGTCCTAACTTTACACCACTTCAGAATGGATAGTCTGTGTATCAACGTCCTGATTTTGTCAGTTGGCAGTTTTGTCTTACTATTGTATATTTAAGAATTGGTGTTTCACTCGTCCTAACTTTGTACAACTTCAGAATAGTGTGTGTAACAATGTCTTGATTTTGTCCATTGTAAATGTAGAAGCAAACATTGATAATTAGGTTCTCATTTCAATGAAAACTGCAGTTGTTTAGTGATTTGAAGACTTCCAGATATCCATATGTTAAAAATAAAGAGTTTTGGGACGTATCACAGTACTGAAAAAAAAATATATCTCTTGTAAATGTGTCCACAGATAATAAATGAAAGCAGTTCTGTGCCAACTACATCTCACGGCAAGGGGAAATACAGCCTTGACCCAACTGCGAATGATCAGGCTCGCAAAGCCTCTGAGTTGGTAAGTTACGCATTCATTATCTATTCTAAATTGCTTTGTCTTGACAATATTAACATAATGTAATGTTAGCTTATTCCCATATCTTTTTCTTACAATCCAGTTACCCATTTCGTTATAGTGTAAGAAACTGCATAGGGAAGTTAATATGATCTTTGCATTCAGTCATTAATTGATGGCTTGATGATGGGTTTAGAGATCTTTAAAAGTTGAAGAAAAAAGTACAACAACATTGTTAGGTCCAGTACAAACTCACTGAACAACACAACATGCTTGTACTTGCTTAGAATAACTTCTTACTTCAGTCCACTACATAATGAACACGTTGTGTAGTGACTTCATGATTTTATCCTTTGAAGATTGCAAATGTCTTTTACCATTGTAAATTACAAATAGTTGTAAAAGTGCAATGTCCTATCTTTACTCCTCTACAAAATGGTCAGTCTGTAACATTTCGATTTTGTCCAGTTCAGTTTTTGTCATAGTTTTGTAAATGTATTGCTAGAGTTTGGGTTTTAGTCTAACTGTACACCTCTGCATAATAGTGTGAGTAATAATGTCCTGAATGTGTCCATTGGAGTTTCTTTTACCATTGGAAATTAAGAAAGAGCTTTGTGTCCTAACTTTACTCCACTCCAGAATAGACATTCTGTGTATCAACGTCCTGATTTTGTCAGTTGGAGGTTTTGTCTTACTATTGTATACTTAAGAATAGGTGTTTGGCCTTCGTCCTAACTTTACACCACTTCAGAATGGATAGTCTGTGTATCAACGTCCTGATTTTGTCAGTTGGCAGTTTTGTCTTACTATTGTATATTTAAGAATTGGTGTTTCACTCGTCCTAACTTTGTACAACTTCAGAATAGTGTGTGTAACAATGTATTGATTTTGTCCATTGTAAATGTAGAAGCAAACATTGATAATTAGGTTCTCATTTCAATGAAAACTGCAGTTGTTTAGTGATTTGAAGATTCCAGATATCCATATGTTAAAAATAAAGAGTTTTGGGACGTATCACAGTACTGAAAAAAAATATATCTCTTGTAAATGTGTCCACAGATAATAAATGAAAGCAGTTCTGCGCCAACTACATCTCACGGCAAGAGGAAATACAGCCTTGACCAAACTGCGAATGATCAGACTCGCAAAGCCTCCGAGTTGGTAAGTTACGCATTCATTATCTATTCTAAATTGCTTTGTCTTGACAATATTAACATAATGTAATGTTAGCTTATTCCCATATCTTTTTCTTACAATCCAGTTACCCATTTCGTTATAGTGTAAGAAACTGCATAGAGAAGTTAATATGATCTTTGCATTCAGTCATTAATTGATGGCTTGATGATGGGTTTAGAGATCTTTAAAAGTAGAAGAAAAAAGTACAACAACATTGTTAGGTCCAGTCCAAACTCACTGAACATCACAACATGCTTGTACTTGTTTAGAATAACTTCTTACTTTAGTCCACTACAGAATGAACAGGTTATGTAGTGACTTCATTTTTTTATCCTTTGAAGATTGCAAATGTCTTTTACCATTGTAAATTACAAATAGTTGTAAAAGTGCAATGTCCTATCTTTACTCCTCTACAAAATGGTCAGTCTGTAACATTTCGATTTTGTCCAGTGCAGTTTTTGTCATAGTTTTGTAAATGTATTGCTAGTAGGCTTGTCACGATACTAAGAATTACAACTTCGATACGATACTTAAAAAAATATTGAAATTCGATACCATTTTCGATACCAAAGTCAGATACTGTGCTAATTTTCGTTTTAAAGCCTTTTTATTTTTTTCTAAACAAACAAATGAATGTTGCTTTGTGTTTGAAAATGCTTGAAATTGTAACTACATTTCACAACAAATAGGTGTCTGACTGATCAGTTCTCTTGTATGACGTTAACAAATACGAGCCTCTTGTAATTCCAGGACGAAACATGAGATAACGTGAAGACGTTAAGATTGGGCGTTTTGAAAATAAACCACCATTAAATAATGTGGTAAAAAAAGCGAATAATTTCGAGTATATGTATAAATATTTAACTTAACTTATCCCAACAAACATCCAACGTCAGAAAGACGTTAAAATCATGTCTGTATCACGTCGGTCAGTCCAGACCCATTTTGCATGTCTGGTGGACGTTCAAAACTGGTTCAAAATCTGACAGTGTGACTAGGACCTTAACCTTAACTTAACATGGACATCTATGACGAGTTTTCTATCTGAACGTCTGACTAGGACCTTTATTGGATGTCAGTGAACGTGCAAAAACTGAAACTGAACGACAGTAATAGACGTCAAAAGACGTTTAAAAAAGACGTCGCAAAAACTTTCATTCTGGCTTTTCAGTGGACGTCTTTTGAACGTCTGACAAAGTGTCTTTGCTCGTGCTGGGAAATATTGAAATGGATCTTGAAAGTGACATACAAGTGTTTGAATTCCACAAGGTGTATGAACCCTGCAAACAGGGTTGCCAGGTCCTACAAAAATATCCAGCCCAAAGTCAGTGTAATTTGTTGAGCGGGGGGGTTGGCGAAGTGTAAGTTGTTGAGCGGGGCGGTTAAAATTGACACTATTTAAGTATTATATCGCTTGTAACTCCCGCGGTGGCCCAACTCAAAAGTAGCCCAAAAAACCGCACCCCGCGACCCCAGAATTTTTACCCGCGGAAGGAGTTTCAAACAAGCCCAATTTGGCATGAAAACCGCGAACCTGGCAACACTGCCTGCAAACATAACTTTGTTCATCGCGCTGAAGCGCGGCGCACGCGAGGTCGTGCACCTCTCGAATTTTGTAACTTTGGGCGTGCCGCGCTTCAGCGCAATGAACAACGCCATGTTTGCAGGGTTCATACACCTTTATAAGGTGGATGTAACGTGCAAGAACTAGGAGAAGGACACAGATGCTGCTGAGAGTCAGATTTATTGGTAGGAGTTTCCTCCCGTCTCCTAACCTGATCGGCTCGAATCGCTCTTGAACGGCGAGGCATTTCATTTACATTAACACTCGGAGCTTCAGACAACGAAATACTGCGAATGCAATGGTAAAACTCCTTGAGTGAACAGTAGTACACAGACTAGTTAACTAACACCTCTCAGACACGACAAGGAATACAAAAATACGAACGAGTTATTACACAAACAGTAAACAAACAAACGCATTCAAAAAGGACAATACAATAAACCGGACTAACGCAAAACAGACCTGGCGAAATCAACTAACTTCACTAACGAACCATCAGGAAACAATAACGCGTTGACTCAATAAAGAGTACAAAACCAAACATAGGATGATCTGCGAAACAACTCGAAACAAATCTAATTGAAAGGACCAAACGCTGAACATACAATGATCAAAGTTAAACACCAACATGATTAACGTCTTCACGTTCTCTCATGTTTCGTCCTGGAATTACAAGAGGCTCGTATTTGTTAACGTAATACACACTGTTCAGTCAGACAGCTATTTGTTGTGAAATGAAGTAGTTACAATATCAAGCATTTCAAGTACTTTAGCCTACATTCCAGCACTTTTCAAACCTGAAACACAAAGCAGCATTAAAATGCTAATTCCCCTTTTGTTGAGGGGTGTTTATTTTATACTACCACATATAGTTTCGGACAACACTGCAAAGCGGAAAGTATAAACGCCTCCACCGCTCGTTCACGCGAGGTGGGCGGAGTCGAGCGCTGTGGTCACTCAACCAGGCTTTAGCGCCCTTCGTTGAAATGTTCCAAAAGCACCGCTTGCAAACTGGTTTGTTCATGTCCTTCGGTTTTCCATCTATATCTGCTTCGAATCCAACAGCACTGCGTTTGCTTTAGCTGCCATTTTAGCATTACAAACTGTCCTGTGCATTACGGCAGCTTGGGTGGGTCAAACGAAAGCGCATTTTATGTAAAAAGAATCGATACTTAAGAGAAACGAGTATTGTACCGTTTCAGAATGTTCAGTATCGATACATATCGATATATCGATTTTTTTGACAACACTAATTGCTAGTGTGTGGGTTTTGGTCTAACTGTACACCTCCGCATGATATTGTGAGTAATAATGTCCTGAATGTGTCCATTGGAGTTTCTTTTACCATTGCGAATTAAGAAAGAGCTTTGTGTCCTAACTTTACTCCACTCCAGAATAAACATTCTGTGTATCAACGTCCTGATTTTGTCAGTTGGAGATTTTGTCTTACTGTTGTATACTTAAGAATAGGTGTTTGGCCTTCGTCCTAACTTTACACCACTTCAGAATGGATAGTCTGTGTATCAACGTCCTGATTTTGTCAGTTGGAGGTTTTGCCTTACTATTGTATACTTAAGAATTGGTATTCATCTAGCTTTTTGCCTATTTCCTTTCCTTACAATCAAGTTACCCTTACAATCAAGTTACATTATGGGTTATAAGCCTTTATTAGGTCCAGGGCAAACTCACTGAAATCATGATGTGCTCGTACTTTCTTGTAACTAGCCATTTCCCCTCCAAAATACAATTTTTCTTATACTTAAGTGACCTTTAGTGCAAATAAACTACATGGATAATGTGAAATGAACTTTCAATTCTGGCAGTAATCAATGGAATTTATCGAATTTGTTTAGACTTATTTCTAACTTCAGTCCAATGATTAACATGTAAAGATGTGGTAAGCCAATTTAATTATTTTTTGTACATTTTTCTACAGGTATTGGATGAATTTAAGCCTTCACAGGCAAAAATATCACGTTACAACCCATCAATTTCTATCTCAAAACAGAAGACAATTGAAGACAATGAAGAGGTACTTTGTAAATCAGTTCAATTGTAATACAGGTATAATTAACAGTATGAGTCCTTTAGTCAGTTAACGATCACTGAATTACATAAAAAACCGTTTTCTGTATTTTCTTACAAACTATATAGCTACCAAATATACATTTTACTGCATTATTGTGTTCTAAAATAAATGTAATGTTATGTGGTGCTTTGGTGACTAAAATCCAAGTATTTTCATTTTTAATTATTTATAGGTTTCGAGTGACATGGATTGTTCTGACAACACTGACTATGATGATGTGGACTATGTACCTGATACAAGTGATAGCTCCACAGAGAGCAGCTTCTCCAGCAAGCAATACAGCACTTCTCCAAAGCCCTATCCCAAAAAGAAAATTATCAGCTTTCCTAAATCTCAACTAGAACAGGAATCCTATGAAAACGTTGGCAGATCATCCACAGCTCATGATGAGTCTACATATGTCGCATCAATGCCAAATTCTAAAAATAGTTGGCGATATAACAAAAAGCAGTTTTGTTACTTCTGTGAAAAGCCATACTCTAAAATTTCCAGACACTTAGAGTTTGTACACAGCAATGAATCAGAAGTGGCAAAGGCTTTTAGCTTCCCAAAAAATTCTAAAGAGAGAAGAGTGAGATTACGACACTTGACAAACAGAGGAAATTTCTCTCATAATGCCATGGTCATGCAGAAGGGGAGTGGAGAGATTGTTGCATGTAACCGCCCCAAAACCTTAAAACATCCACAAGATTTTACACATTGTTCACATTGTCACGGTCTGTACTCCAGGAAATCACTGTGGAGACATGTAAAAATCTGCCCACAGAAACCAGAACAAGTTGCTAAAACTGGGAGAAAAAGAGTTGCGTCTCAGAGCTGTTTTCAATGCCCCTCTGAAGTCAGTGAAGGTCTTTGGAAGATTGTGTGTGAAATGTCCCAGGATGAGATCTCAGCAGCTGTGAGACAAGACAAGTATATAATACTTTTTGGAGAGCAAATGTACAATAGACTAAAATCAAATCCAGGGAAAAATGAGTACATCAGACAAAAAATGAGAGAGATTGCACGACTTCTTTTAAAAGCAAAACAGTTGACTCCTCTATCATGCATGGAGGACTTCATTAAACCATCAAATTTTCCACATGTAATTGCAGCTGTAAGAGCTGTGGCAGGGTATGATGAGCATGGAAATACATACAAAATACCCTCATTGGCATTAAAGCTGGGCAACAGCTTGATGAGAATTTCTTCTTGTGTAGAATGCAGTGCACTAATTTCTGGGCAAGAGCAGGCAGCAAAGAGTGCCCAAAGCTTTAGAAGACTCTACGAAGCCAGATGGAATGAGGTAGTTTCATCTTCAGCACTGAATACTCTTACTGAGGCCAAATGGAACAAGCCCCAAGTGTTGCCCTTTACTGAGGATGTGAAGAATTTGCACACATTTTTAACTAATGAGCAGAGGAATGCCAAGAGTACCTTGCTTGCAGAGCCCAATGCAAAAAGATATGCAACTCTTTGCAAACTGACATTAAGTCAGGTCATTCTGTTTAACAGAAGGAGAGAGGGTGAAGTTTCTAAGATGCCACTTAAAAATTATATCTCTCGAGTGAAGACGCAGTTGCAGCAAGATATTGCCCTGGGTCTTAGTGAGTTTGAAAAGAAACTCTGTAGCCATTTTGAAAGAGTTGAAATTCGCGGTAAGCGAGGTAGAAAAGTGCCAGTTCTACTGACACCTGACATGGTCAGTTCTTTGGATGCTCTCATCAGAATGAGACAAGAGTTTGTACCTGCCGAGAATGGCTTCCTTTTTGCACGGCCAAATGCTTTGACAAGTTATCGGGGGGCTGACTGCATTCGAGAATATGCCAACGCTAGTGGCACTAAAAATCCAGATGCCATTTCTTCTACACAGTTGCGTAAGCAAGTTGCCACATTGTCAGCGGTTTTAAATTTGAAGGAGCATGAGATGGATCAACTGGCAAGCTTCATGGGCCATGATATCAGAGTGCATCGGGACTTCTATCGTCTTCCAGAAAGCACATTGCAGTTGGCAAAAATGAGTAAGCTTCTCCTTGCCATGGAGAAAGGGAAGCTGAAGGAGGTTCATGGACTTAAGCTGGATGATATCGTGATTGACCCCATGGGTAAGTGATATAAATTAACCCGATCAGTCTTGTTTTTTGTATCCTTAGCTATTGTTACACATTCTCATGTTTATGTAATCTACTAAATGATGGTTGTCATTTTGCTAGATGAAGTAGATGTGTCTAGTGATGCTGAACAAAATGAAGAGGCAATTTCTACAAATCAGGAACCTTCAGGTAAGAATTCTAAGGATGGTTGTAGTACTGCATTTTGATTTGAACATGGGGGGTAAAAGCACTTAATTTTAACTTGTTAACATATTGTTAAAATAGACCACAGTAAGCTGAGTTTTGGCCTTTGTGTATGTAGTTTATTTTGTAAGTATACTGCTCAAAAAATAAAGGGAGCACATCCTAGATCTCAATGAATAAAATATTCCAGTTGAAAATCTTTATTTATTACATAGTGGAATGCATTGGGAACAAAATAACAAAAAATGATAAATGTAAATCAAAATTATCCCATGGAGGTCTGGATTTGCAATTATACTCAAAATCATAGTGGAAAATCAAATGACAAGCTGATCCAACTTCAGTGGAAATTCCTCAAGACAAATTAAAATGAGGTTCAGTAGTGTTTGTGGACTCCACGTACCTGTATGACCTCCCTACAACACCTGGACATGCTCCTGATGAGACGGCAGATGTTCTCCTGAGGAATCTCCTCTCAGACCTGGATTAAAGTGTCAGTCAACTCCTGGACAGTCAGTAGTGCAACATGGCGTTGGTGGATGGAATGAGACATGATGTCCCAAATGTGCTCGATTAGATTCAGGTCTGGGAACAGGCAGGCCAGTCCATAGCTCAATTGTCAGATTTGATCAAGTCAGTCCAAAGATATTCACATTTAAATTGGCCCTATTTTTAAATGCAATTAACCTAAAACGAAAGGAAATCTTGTGATCAAGAAATGTGCGCTAGTTTTAGCATGTGGCCGTGCCCGCTGTTATCATGGTTCATCGGGCCAACACGTTGTCTTGGGACCCTTAAAAAACTACCTTAAACTGTACAGACTGGGATAAAACTTCAGGAAACAATAAAGAAGAATATAATGTAACGGTCTGCTTATCTATTAATATCTTTTGAACAGTTCCACAATGTTTTTGAATGGTCCAAACGTGAAATTAAAATTCAAGCAGGGTCAAAAAGAAACAGAAGCGCAAAATGCGAATTCTTCTAACGGGATGAGAGAAAGTGGACATTCAGTTATGTCATATTAGGAAAACTCTGGGAAGTACCTCCTACAAACCGATGAAAACAGTGATTTTTTTTACCACGCGTTTGCGACCACTGATTTCGCTTAGACAGTGCGACCAGAGAAAAATGGCCGCAGCATTTGTGCGGCCCTCCAAATAAATGCCTCCCCACACCATTCCTGACCCACTGCCAAACCAGTCATGCTGAAGGACGTTGCAGACAGCAGAACATTCTCCATGGTGTCTCCAGACTGTGTCACATCTGTCACGTGCTCATTGTGAATCTGCTCTCATCCGTGAAGAGCACAGGACACCAACGGTGAATCTTCGAATCTTGGTGTTCTCTGGTAAATGCCAATCTCCCTGCACGGTGTTGGGCTGTAAGCACAAGCCCCACTTGTGGACATCAGGCCCTCATACCTCCCTCATGGTGTCTGTTTCTGACAGTTTGAACAGAAACATGGATATTAGTGGCCTGTTGGAGGTCATTTTGCAGGGCTCTGGCACTGCTCCTCCTGTTCCTCCTTGCACAAAGGAGGAGTTAGTGGTCCTGCTGCTGGGTTGTTGCCCTTCTAAGGCCCCCTCCATGTCTCCTGGTGTACTGGCCTGTCTCCTGGTATCTGCTCCATGCTCTGGACACTGCTGTCAGACACAGCAAACCTTCTTGCCACAGCTCACATTGATGTGCCATCCTGGATGATCTGCACTACCTGAGCAACTTCTGTGGATTGTAGACACCACATCATGCTACTACCTCTATGGTGAGAGAACTGACAAAATGCCAAAGTGACCAAAACATCAGCCAGAAAGGATGAGAACAGAGAAAAGGTCTGTGGTCTCCACCTGCAGAACCTCCTTTATGGGGGGTGTCTTGATATTTGCCTCTCATTTCTACCTGTTTTCAGTTCCATTTGCACAACAGCAGGTGAAATTGATTCACGATCAGTGTTGCTTCCTAACTGAACAGATTGGTTTAAAAGAAGTGTGGTTGACTTGGAGTCACATTGTGTTGTATAAGTGTTCCCTTTATTTTTCTGAGCGGTATACAAAATAATATTAATTTAATCTTATTGGCATCTGTTTTTGAATATAGACTGGCTTACTAGTTTACTCAATACAATTTCTTTGAACCTGCAGTCACTGCTCATTTTATAATGATCACCTACCTTAACGCTCCACTACACAACTCAGTTACCGAACACAGGACCATTGCAGTGCATATATTTGGTCAGTGAATCCTTCTCAGCACAGCGGAGCCACATGGTGGTACTGCTATGAGTGTTGTTAGGGTTTTTACACACATCTGTGTCTAATAAGACTCTGTGCTAGTCAGAGTGGTCCACTACTATGGCCAGAAAACTATAATCTCTTGTTGGGATTGGGGTTAGGTGCCTTGCTCAAGGGTACCTCAGTCTTGGCCTCAGGCCTGGGAATCAAACCCACAACCCTCCGGTCACAAGACCAGTTCCCCATCATCAGACCATGATGGCCCCTGTGTATAAGTCCAATTATTTATTGTTAAACCAATCCTCAGTGCCAGTAATGAAAATGGATTTTTATATATTTATCCATATAACTTTTTACAGTGTATGATGGACAGAGTAGTGGTTAGAGCTGTTCTCAGTCAGTACAGCTTTTCATTCTGTGTCGTGGCAGGACGGTTATTCCAGAGATAGACTGGGAGGTCTTCAGCACTCACTGTAGTGCTGCTGATGAGTAGAGGGGTGTGTGATACTTGTAACTTTTTGTCTAGCTGTCTCACCTCACAGTAGGCTCTCTCATCACTTGATCCAAATGCTAAGATGTTTAGGGACAGTTATGGGTAGGCAGGATATACAGGCTCCAGGCTCAGATTGATGGAGTGGTATAACCTGTTGTGGAGTGTCTCTAGTGTCTGATGTTCAGTGAAGTCTAGAACCCAGTTGCACAATGGAGACTGTAATCCTAGAGTGGAGTTTGCAGACCAGCTCAGCATTAGCACTCTTTTAGTCCCGAAGCTAAAGTCAGTCAACAGCATTCTGACATTCTAGAAGTACTGACTGTAATTATTTGTGATTTGTGATGGCACATTGTGTTACCACGGTGATTGAACCACAAAACCAGTGCCACATACACTATCAAGTCAGTACCAACTCTGTGCTGAGAATTGACCAGCACAAATAATAACCAGGTAGCAGCAGGCATAAAGAGCTCAATTTTCCAATGATGTGTTATTGTATTGCTTTTACTTCATGCTGATCATGTTCTAAGTTGTAGCTTATTTGCTTACAAGATACTATGGTATTCAATATATCCAACCTAATTCTATTTTATATTTTAACACCTCAAGGCTGCCATCAGAATTTGGGAAAAGCAGAAAGGAATGATCCTTTGTCCCAAGGACAACTGAAACAAGGTATATTAGTTTAATTACACTGCTTTTAAACTCACATAAAGTAATGAATGATTACTATTTTATTTCATTGGAATGTAATGCCTCACAAACATTTAAAAGAAAAGCTTAAACTGATCTAGAATTTTATTTTAAACAATAGATGTCTGTTAAATTCCTTGTTAATGTGTATTTCTCAATTTGCACAGTGCCAAGAAAGAAAAGGACATGGTCTGCATCAGAAGTGCAGGCCATTGAGAGACACTTGATGAAATTTATCAGAACTTGTCAACTGCCAGGGAAAAAGGAGTGCGTTTCTTGCCTACTATCAGAACCTGTGGCACTTCAAGCAAGAGACTGGACTGCAGTGAAATTTTATATTAAAAACAGAATTACTACATTAAAAAGAAGTCAAACCAAGTAAAATTGATGTAGAGGCCGTAGGAGTGGTTTAAAGGATGTAGGGGCGATATAGAGGATATAGATGATGTAAGGGTGATGTAGAGAAATATGGGGTGATGCAGAGGGTTTAGAGAATTTTGACATTCATGAATTTACTGGCTTTTTAACGTGTATTAAAATGTATTTTTTTATTGTAAGGATATAGGAGTGATACGTGATACAAAGGACGTAGGGCTGGTGTAGAGGATGATATATAAGGACGTAGGGCTGGTGTAGAGGATGATATATAAGGACGTAGGGCTGGTGTAGAGGATGATATAAAGGACGTAGGGCTGGTGTAGAGGATGATATAAAGGACGTAGGGCTGGTGTAGATGATGATATAAAGGACGTAGGGCTGGTGTAGAGGATGATATAAAGGACGTAGGGCTGGTGTAGAGGATGATATAAAGGACGTAGGGGTATAGAGAAGGTAGGTGCGAAATGGAGGATGATGTAAGTGTGATGTAGAGGAACATGTAGTGGACTTAGGGCTGATGCAGAGGGTGTAGGGATTTTTGTTGTTCATGAATTTACTGGCTTTTTAAAGTGTACGTATTTTTTTATGTAAGGTTGTTAGAGTGATATAGATGATGTAGGGGCGGTGTAGAGGATGATGTAGGGGTGATTTTTGTCTTACCTTCATGAATTAACTTTTTTAAAAGTGTATTTTTTATTGTGGCAGTTATAAAAAATCGTTATTGTTATGCTATTTAAAGCAGTATTTCCTTGTATGTGACAAGTGTTAATCTCAAATTCTGGCCATTGAGAGACACTTGATGAAATTTATCATAACTTGTCAACTGCCAGGGAAAAAGGAGTGCGTTTCTTGCCTAATATCGTAACCTGTGGCACTTCAAGCAAGAGACTGGACTGCAGTGAAATTTTCTATTAAAAACAGAATTACTACATAAAAAAAGTCAAACCAAGTAAAATTGATGTAGAGGCCGTAGGAGTGGTTTAAAGGACGTAGGGGCGATGTAGAGGATATAGATGATGTAAAGGTGATGTAGAGAAATATGGGGTGATGCGGATGGTGTAGGGATTTTTGACATTCATGAATTTACTGGCTTTTTAAAGTGTATGTACTTTTTAATGTAAGGTTGTTGGAGTGATCTAGATGATGTAGGGGTGGTGTAGGGGATGATATAGGTGTGATTTTTGTCTTACCTTCATGAATTAACTTTTTTAAAAGTGTATTTTTTATTGTGGCAGTTATAAAAAATCGTTATTGTTATGCTATTTAAAGCAGTATTTCCTTGTATGTGACAAGTGTTAATCTCAAATTCTGGCCATTGAGAGACACTTGATGAAATTTATCATAACTTGTCAACTGCCAGGGAAAAAGGAGTGCGTTTCTTGCCTAATATCGTAACCTGTGGCACTTCAAGCAAGAGACTGGACTGCAGTGAAATTTTCTATTAAAAACAGAATTACTACATAAAAAAAGTCAAACCAAGTAAAATTGATGTAGAGGCCGTAGGAGTGGTTTAAAGGACGTAGGGGCGATGTAGAGGATATAGATGATGTAAGGGTGATGTAGAGAAATATGGGGTGATGCGGATGGTGTAGGGATTTTTGACATTCATGAATTTACTGGCTTTTTAAAGTGTATGTACTTTTTAATGTAAGGTTGTTGGAGTGATCTAGATGATGTAGGGGTGGTGTAGGGGATGATATAGGTGTGATTTTTGTCTTACATTCATGAATTTACCTTTTTAAAAGTGTATTTTTTATTGTGGCAGTTATCTATTCTTATGTTAAAAAATCGTTATTGTTATGCTATTAAAAGCAGTATTTCCTTGTTGTATGTGACAAGTGTTAATCTCAAATTCTGTTTGTAAAATGATTTGAAGAAATCTGAAATTTTAACTGTAAAGTAAAGAAGCTCATTACCACAGTATGCTTTGTCACATTTTTGCATTCTGATATGTTGTCACCTTTTATTATACAAATTCTGGGAACCAAAGCCACTGTAACATCCTCAATATATGCCAGACCTGGGCACTGTATGGCCCGCGGACCACATCCGGCTCTCTATTTTTGACCAGCCCAGCTCAGATTGTTAATAAATTAGAAGTCAAAAGTAAACGTGTGACCAATAGCTACCCAAAACAAAACTACACTTTATTTTGAAGGCAAGGGTTTTGTTTTTGTTTTTAAATTTGCATCTGCCCAGTCAGTTTGCTCATGCATCTTTACTCTAATGTGTCAGCAAATTTGTTGGACACCTTTCAAGAAATTTGCTCTTGGCTTTTCAATATGTTGGTGAACAGTAAAAAATTACTGTTATATTTATATAGAATGCAAGAAATATATGCACGGTAATGTCCCCACTTTTCATTATGTCCTTACTATGGTGGTTTGAACAAGAAAATTGAATGTATGTGTTATCATGTCCTGGGTTTTCACTAAAACTTGAAAATGTCCTAAGAATGCTGTGAAATTTCAGGTGTCTTAAAGAAACAAGTTGGAGAAGATCTCAACAGATGGGCTTGATGTGTGTATTTTTTGCAATGCAAAACTGTTTTCATCTCATTGCTAGACCCCTCAGAAAGGCATGTACCCATTTTGTAGGTTATTTTCAGGTGTCCTGACTTTTCACATAAACAAGTATGTGTGTGTGTGTGTGTGTGTGCATGTGTGTGTGTGCGTGTGTGTGTGTGCATGTGTGTGCGTGTGTGTGTGTGTGTGTGTGTGTGTGTGCGTGTGTGTGAGTGTGTGTGTGCGTGTGTGTGTGTGTGTGTGTGCGTGTGTGTGTGCGCGTGTGTGTGTGTGTGTGTGTGAGTGTGTGTGTGTGTGTGTAAGTGTGTGTGTGTGCGCGTGTGTGTGAGTGTGTGTGTGTGTGTGTAAGTGTGTGTGTGTGTGCGTGTGTGTGTGTGTGTGTGAGTGTGTGTGTGTGTGTGTGATTGTGTGTGTGTGAGTGTGTATAAGCCCTTACCTTGGGCGGTGTTTGTCTGACTGTGTCTGAGTCTGACCAGCGCGGTGTGAACTGGGAGGTACTGGGGACACACTCACAGAATGTCTGCATTGAACAAACAGATATAGAGAGACAAAGTTTTGCTGGCGATGTCTGGCACCAAGTCGCAGTAATACACTACAGTATGTTTCTAGGACTGTTATAGTCATGGACATGCAGCTTATTTGAAACTTTTTCACTGTATGTAAGGACAAAGTATAAAAAGAAAAAAAGCTGACATTTTTAAACACAAACACACAACAGTATTTTTTAATAACACATTGTTTTTTCAGTTTTGGGGGATTAATATCAGAGTGTGCATATGTATGTATGTATGTTTGTGTGTGTTTATGTATGTGTGGGCACCTGTGTGTGTGTGTGTGTGTGTGTGTGTGTGTGTGTGTGTGTGGTTTTAGCCTGACCTATTAACCAGTCCGTCATGCCACGCGCTGCGTTTGAGGTCATGCTCTTCCCCCAGCCGTGCACGGTCAGTTTACACTGCTTTCCTGAGCACATCCGATTGGATACGCCCCTTTATGTTCCAGCCAATAAACGCAGAGACTATTCCATTAGCATTAAACCTTAATAGTGCCAGAATCGGATCAAAGAAACATTACGCCGCCTCTCTTGCGTGCTACTGAGGAAACGAGCTCTCATGGGGGTGGACGGTGGGGAGGAAGGGTCAGACTCCACTGTGTGTGTGTGTGTGTGTGTGTGTGTGTGTGTGGTGTTTGCGGGGCGAAGCAAACCCAGATGGGCGTATCTGTGGTGAGTGTGTGCGTAAGTGGGCTGCTCTGGAAGCTAATCGGGAAGAGAAGGTCTTTTCAATGCACACTTTGCTGAAGAAGGTGAATACAGAGTGATGCATGATGGGAAGGAGCATAGCTCTGTAGCCCTGGCTAGCTGTATCTGAGCTGTATGATGTTTAGCATTACAGCCGCTTCTGTGTGGCCAAAGAATCTTGTGCCTAATTATTCAATTTCAGTACTCACGAAAAACCACATACAACACAGTAGAGAGTCAGGGGCCAAAGAAGGGTGGGTGGGGTGGGGGCTCATAGCTGGGTGTAGCAGTCATCCATAATTCACAGGATCACAGGCATGTGAACAGCCCCTAGCATCCTGTGTCATTTTTCTAACCACCAGCAGTGAGGCAGTCTGCCCAGACTCTGGCTGTCCACACACCTGCAACCAAAGCAGACCTCAAGACGACCCAATGTCAAAAAGCTCTAGTTCTGTGTGACAGTGGGAGGAGACACTGACCTCAGCAGTAAAGGGCAAAGTGTTCCACCATAGTGGCTCTATAGGCAATGTGTTACAGTGTGGTAAACTGTGTTACAATGTGATACACTGTGGTGCACTGTGGTAAAATGTGATACTCTGTGGTGCACTGTGGTAAAATGTGATACACTGTGGTACCGTGTGGTAATGACTCAGCAGACAGTATAAGAGCAGATCACAATCTAAATCCTGAATTACCTCTTATGTGACATATAGTCTATTGTATGGAGCATCAGAGCCATAACCTTACAGCCCCAGGGTGCCATTTCAGGTTCAGACTGTTCTTTGTTCCTGTCACCTCGTACGTGTTCACTGAGCCCCAAATGACCAGGGCTGTTAGGGATATGTCGAGAGAAAAGTAGCAGCATAGGGTTTGCTCTGCCACCTATGAATCACCCCTTCATCCGTGGGTGATAACTTGACGACTGTAGAGGAGAATGTAAAATGGCGTGTTAAAACATTAGAACCTGGTGAAATATCAGTCCCCCTCGTGACTCCCCCCCATTTTAGAGGGAGAAACTCGCATATAGGGATGTAAAAATTGGCTTTAATAAATTCAGGAGGCACGAGTGGCTCAAGATGACGCGTAATGTCAAACGCGGAGGAGGTTTAATGTGCAGAACTCAGCAGACGCAGGACACCCTGAAAGGAACAAATTAGCTCGGTGGGCCCAGTCCCCCAGGTGCACGGTGCCGTTCCTCACGCTCTTTAAACTATTACTAGACACGCAGACACAAAGGAAACATTCAGTGGTGCAGAGGAGGAAATGCAGCCATTGTTTCCTGCACACAGATGAAAATCTATTAATGTGACGCCTGACCTAGGTTGGTTCTCCCTAATCAATACATCACAGTATCCCTCATGCATGCATTAAGACGAGATCGGAGGAGATCCGTGCGTGACTATGCAGAGCAGGGCGGTGAGTTGCGAGGATGGCTGACATATTTGGAAGCTAATACTAAGCTTATGTGTTACAAGTGATTGTTAGTGTTAAGAAAACTGAGTTGAAGTGACCTGTGAGTCACTGCTGACACACACACTGTGCTTGTATAACACAAAAAACGAGGACTTTCACCATTTGCATGTGCAAAGAATTACATCAGCCCAACTCTAGTCAACTACTGTCCAAACACTGAGGTGGTTTAAGTACTGCAGTGGTTTGACTGTTTGCTTTACGCAGATAAACGTCTACAAGAACACCGTGAAGACAAGCATCAAGAACCATGATAGTAATTGCTGTTGTTTCCTGAGAACAGGTCCTGACTGAGCGAAAGGCCGTATATTGGCAAACCTGTCAAGCAGCAAACAAAACAGAAGGCCACACACACCTACACACACCAACACAGAAAGTGGTCGTGCGGAGAAGTTCTCCTGCACTACTTTAGGATTAATATCCTGCGTATTATTAGCATATGTTTACAGACAGATAACTGGTTACTTGTAAAAATTGATTCAAAAACAGGCACTTATTTGGTACTCTAATAATACCAATATAATAATGTAATGACATGTACTCTCTCACTACTGGGCTGTGAATGTTAATATATATGCGATACAGCAGTGTTTTAGTAGTATATGGAATATAGCAGTAGTTCTTGTAAATAATGCATGTAAAAACACGCAGAGAAATCAATAGTCTGACCATGAAGATGAACTCCATGCTGTCAAACAAACACACACACGCACACACACACGCACGCACGCACTCACGCACGCACGCACGCACGCACGCACACACACACACACACACACACACGTCCTTTCTCTCTGACTTTGACAGAATCTACAGTCCTCTCTCCATGAATCCCGCAGTGCACACTCCCCCTTAAGAGACTACTCACGCACGGGTTGTGCTGTTTGCCCATATGCACACACAAGTGGACTCATATGTGAGCACAGAATGTTGTATTCCTGTGTTTCTTCCGTGTGACTCCTTTAAACCGACTCCTTTCTTGACTCCTTTAAACCCCTCAGTGGCTCCTCACCATATATGGTGAGAGGAAGAATTCTAGGAAATGAGAATTAACTAAGGACACACGCACACACGCTCTCCCCCCATTGACAGGTTGGAGGTTAAGTACAACGCAAAGCCTGCTGGGTAGCGTACGGAGACTCCTGTACTGCGCTGTGAACCGAACAGATAAGACAGTACACCTGGAACGTAAAGGTCTTCAGAGAACGCTGTAAAAGTGGAGATATGTATGTGTGCCCTCAGCCTATTAAAAACAAGACACTCAGTATGCAAAGTGAGTGTGTTCAAAGACCAGGAAGTGCAGTGTACATCCACCGCCAGGAACACGCTCTTCTGAGAGCAACAAGCAAATCCTCAGGATGAGTCTGTATGTGGGTTGGCCACAGGATCAACCAAAACAACAACACAACTATACTTTAGTATTTAGTGTGACGAAGCTTCGGCTGGACACAATTACTAAGAGTGTGGGGGTTTGGGGTGTGGGCTGGGGTGAGCTAGTGCCTAGCAGTGTAATGATTTATGCTAAGTGATAAAAAAAAAACATATTAAAAATGCTACAAATTTATTTCCCCCACTGAAATCCAAGACACACAAAACAACACATTCGCCATCTGCGTTTGCTTTATATGTCCTTCAGCTAAGCATTGATTTGGATCCTCTCTGTCTTCTTCTGCTGTCGTCAGGGGTGCCGAGCTTTGGTCCAGAAGGAGCCTCTGGTCCAGAGAAGTCACTGGAACACCAGGTCCAGCTCGTCTGGACTTATGCATGACAATGTACACACTGCAGGCGTATCACCATCCTCAGAATGACCTCCAGAAGGTCATACAGGCCAGAGCCAGAAGAGAAGCAGGCCAGATAAAACATTACAAGCCTGGCATGGTTTTAGAAGCTATGGAGCCCTTAAAGCATGCCGTAATCATCACGTGAAGCATCTTTGGTTTCATCTGTCTTGAATGGCATATCCCAGACAATGGGTCATGACCAAAGCTGGGTTCTGGAATATGCGCAAGACAGATGACGAATCGAGATTGGAAAATGTAATGCGTTTCGTCCACGCTCACACAGGTGCCAGGTGCCATTTGGCGGATGGGGTTTGACTCCAACTTGAAGGCAATTCCACTTTCCTTTCGGGCTGCATTTGATGAGAAGCGTCTGCGGTGGCAGGTGGGGTGTACATCACTCCGTAGTCAACGTCTTCAATTTAAACAGATCGGGCGTAAAAATTCACCGTTACAACTCCACCGAGACGGCACCAAATCCCCATTTCCGAGGCTCTTCCGGTCCGAACGTTTTCATGGTCTCCTTCATCTTACATGGTATTGAACTCATCGTCCGGATATTAAATTATTCATGAGCTGGATTAAGGCTTCAAAGCAGGGGAAACCCCAGAAAAAGTGCTGAAATGCCAGAAACGTGTCAATGGTGAAGACCCTGGCGCACGCCACCGGAGTAGCCGCATAACGCTTTAACAAATTAGCCACCGAATGATCTGCAAATCCACACTGCGTAGCTGCTGAAAGCGAGTTACACTCCAGCGTGGCAGCCGATCTCGTGTCTCCTCCTGCAGTTTCCTCTCTTATGTGGATCAACTTCCAGCTGGGACTTACAGCATCTTTCTGCTGCATACACAACGCCATTATTCCATAAAACTATGGCTCCAACTGTGTTCACTTTTTAAGCACCGAACTGTGTAGGGTGCAGACCATTACCAGATATGGTACATGCAAATGAGTGAGTAATGGATGATATGCAGATAGCTCTGACTTGCGTCAGACAAAGAGCACTGACACTGTTCGGATATGTTTTTTACTATTGTCTGCTGTGTTACTAAAAAAAATGGATTGATTCTTGGACATCAAGGGGGCAGATTCTGGATTGCAGAATTGGTTATTCTTTATACATCGGTTTTCGTCAAACTGTATTTTACCTCAACAAGCTTAAATTCCTACATTGTTCGACAGCGTTTACCTGACACCCCGCCCCTCCCATCCCCCACCTTCCTGTAACTCTCATGCATATATGCCCAACTTTTCTCCTGGTGTACCTTCTCACAGTGTGTGTGTACGTGTGTGTTGGTGTGTGTGTGTGTATGTGTGTTTGTGTGTGTTTGTGTGCTGAAGCAGCCCTTCACCCAGAGGCATGCATTACATTTCGCCTTCAATAGTGCAGAAACGCTTTTAACTGTAAGGCTGAAGGAAAAAACTTGGTTGAAGCAAGCAAATCTCAGGGACTCAGCTAACTGCATTGTCACAGGACAATGGAGGAGACTGAAGACAAATCGCCCTGCTCTATGTCATTTTCAATTTCACTAGTTTCCATCCTCTCTCCTTCTCAAGAGTACAAAAGTAACTACATTTAAGGGTGCAAAGGAGCATGGGAGACAGTTTGACAAGGTAGTGAACCAAAGCAATTAACATCATGCATAGGTCATCAATTAATCATCCAATATATAAATAATGATGTTATCCAATCTTCCAAAAGTACTTTCTCATAGCCATAATTGCAAACAACAAATCTATACTATACCACGACCATAAAGGTTTTATGGGTATGTTTCAAACAGCTGCCTAGTTCAGTAGTAAGCGATCTGCTCAGTGTTATCACCTTGCTAGGTTGTCTTACTATGTTCTGCTACTAGGATGCAGGTTCTATCTAGGTCGTCAAAACGATTCCAGTGCACAACAACCTTTGCTTCCAACAAAATTCTGTCAGCGTCATTTTCGCTGTGCTTCCTTGCAAAATTCCAAATTCCCATTCACTGTGTAGGCTACTCATTTACCATGAAGGGAGCCAGTGAGCATAAACCGAAATATTTTAGCTACAAAGCCAGAATAACAACAAAAAAAAAATGCTTGTGGACTTCACTGTGTTTATGTTACAAAACCAAGTAGAGAGGTGTATGCTGGGAAAGATATTAATATACTCTGCCACATATATACTTCCAATATTTTCCTTGGCCACAATAAATGGAAGGGACATGAAAAGACAGGGCACAAGCTGGAGGGTGTAAATTAGCTTTGTCAGATATGAAAACGAACACTCGTGCCGTGGTAATTGTGCCTTGGGCGATGGGAGGATTATTTAACCAATCTGCTGGTGCCATCGATACGTTGACACATGACTCTCCATTAGAAAAGGCTGGTACGAGACTTGCATGTTAAATGGTGTCTGGGCACAAGATACTTGTAAGTGCCAACAACCTATCACATGCAAGCTGTGTTTTGACTTTAAACTCTAATTTACTATGAAGGTCTCACAGTTTCATGCACTTTTGTTGCATCTTAAAAGAACAGGTGTTACAGCATTATTTTAAAACCTGTCAACACCGTTGGACTTGGATAACAGTTTTAGCAAAACTTCCAATTCTTATTTGCCTTTTAAAGCAGTTTGTATCGAAATAGAAATCTTACATCTTGGACAGACTGCCTCATAATATCATCAGGCTTATAGCAGGCAACTTCCTAAGAGCGTCAAATAATTGTATTTCTTATGTTTACTTCAACTTTACGCTTACTACTTTTTTCTTCTGAAGGCATATTGTTCATTAAACACTTGAATGCTCAGTCTGGAATAATAATGATAATTCAGTAATTTAGCCAGCACGAATATTAAAGGTATGTACTTTCTACCAGTGTCTTTTTAAGTCAATAAACATTCCTTGAAAAGAGTAAAAATATTCTTAAATCCTGCTTGAAACCTTTTTTTGTGCCACTGTAGGAGATTTCCATAAGCTCCATAAGGTATTTGGTCTTACATCACGTCTCTTGGGAAATCCCAGTGTCTTGATTATCCGCTAACTCTAAAACACCTCTTAGAAGGGCAGAAATAGCCACTGGGTTATTAATCATGCAGACTAACTAGTGTGCTGGTGCCTAATTAAGTCTGATATGACAAGTCAGAGTTCCAGAGGTCTGTTGGACAGGTCACTTTCATTTGTAGATACAACTGACAGCAGATTAGAAAACCATTCAGTCTTAGCGATAATGTGAATTAAGAGAAACAGGCAAACTCTGTAGTATACCTTCATGGAAAATAAGGATGGCACACTAAATCTAAAATACCCATTGCATTCCAAACTCTGCAACTCTGACATGTGTTCTTTACAAAACATCTAGTTTTTCCATGAGGTGTGATAAGAGGATTCCAGGATATTCTAGTCACCTGTTCACTTCCTGATGGGCCATTGAAATTCATTTCCTTCCACACCAGAGGCACCTGTCTGTCTGTCTGTCTGTCAGATCTATCCATCTATCTATCCATCTATCTATCTATCTATCTATCTATCTATCTATCTATCTATCTATCTATCTATCTATCTATCTATCTATCTATCTATCTATTAGATACACAGACACAGACCATCTATCTATCTTCTATCTACTAATTGCACACTATAAATAAACCCTTCTGTGACATATTTCTTGCAGCGTATGTTTCTAAGCATTAATTAAGAATAAGGTCAAGTTGTATGTGCTGTCATGGTTTAGGGCAGTTTTCTGTGGCATCTAACACAAAGTCTGTTCACAGCTTTGCCTTCAGATGCAGGCCAGTACAGGACCGTGACCACAGAAAAGCCGGCCCACAGCATTACAACTGGCGGCATTTGCATGAAGCAGTGTGTTGTTTATCAACCCATTAAGACAAAGCCATGCTGACTAAGCAGTCAATACAATAGGACCAAACAGAAGATATTGACAGAGAGGAAAATGTAAAGAAACATGGTAATATCCTGGGAGAGGTTAATGCGGGTTGAGCATCTTTGAGTGGAGTCTGGCTGTGATTCTTTACACAGGTGATTAAAGGAAACTACATGGGAGGATTTGTGCCACACAAACTGTAAACATCCTTAAAAAATGCAAAGGCAGAATCTTTGTACAAAGCTTTCCAACACAGAAAACATATGAAAGTATTTTTGTTTACTTTTATGGATAATTCAAATTTAAATTTGTTATCAAATGATCATTAGTGTATGTATGAAAATCACATTCTGTACTAAGAGGATTTATCATTTAACAAACATAAGAAAAGATGACTAAAATTCTCATAAAAATGACTGAAATTGGTTCCCACTGTGGTTATCTTCCAAGTTCCCTTGCTGAAAGAAATTTGTCTGCTAGTTAGTATAGTTCTATAGTTCTATAGAACTGAAGAACCTGCAATGTTGATTACATCATCACTTATATGTCAAGTCAATAGTTCTCTTCAGGTATTACAAACTGTTAACAGCTTTTTCTCCTCCTTCACACCATCTGGCAGACACTCTTACCAAGAGCACATTATATACATTTAGCATTATGACATTACAAGTGTTCCTTGGGAATCATACCCATGATGGTGGTGTTGAAAGCATCTTTCAACAGGAATGTAGGCCACTTCAATTATATGTGACAGGTGGAACCCCAGACCTTTAACTCCAGATAACTCCAGACACTCCTAACCTCAGATGCTCCTAACCCCAGACACTGCTAACCCTAGACACTCCTAAAACCCAAATACTCCTAAACCCAGGCACTCCAAACCAGACACCCCTAAACACAGACACCCCTGAACCTAGATACCCCTAACCCCAAACACTCCTAAAGCCAGACACTACTAAACTCAGACACCCCTAAACATAGCCACCCCTAACTCCAGACACTCCTAAAACCCAGACACTCCTAAAGCCAGACACCTCTAACCTCAGACACCCCTGCTATTTCAAAACCCACAGACTCCTGTCATTTAACATATACATATAAGCATATATAATTTCTTAAAAGGTCCTTTGCAAATTAATGTTGTAACCTCAACACTGCCTGGTATGGTCAAGCATTTTCGATACTACTTATAGCGATACTTGTGAAGAAATTCTCCTGTAATAATATGTTAATAGCACAGTGGATGCAGTGAAACACAGCACTAGTGCTGAGGCAGTAATGAAGGCACAGGCAGTTATGTTCAAGCTGTCAAAGAAAACAATATGCAAATACTTATTTATTTCATCTGACCAGGTTTGATATTATAGCAGGCACCAGATTTAGGGGTTGATCATTGCTAATAATAAATGTTTGTTCTCTATAAATGTTGTCTCTAAAATCTTATTTTAGCAAAAAAAAAAAGAATGTTGGCATAAATTATGAAGTTATATTTTGCTAAAAGCCAGCCATCGGCTAAATTAGGACTAACCAATTTGCATTTCACTCTGATTTTGCTCTTTAATTTTAAATAAAATATGTTTAAATACAGGGGCTTCTCTTCAAACACTTCAAATAGTTTTTAACAAATTCCTAACAAAATGTTATCGATACATTTCCTGCAAAAGTATTTTGTGTCTTGCCAAGCAACAAAACGCCAAACCTAGTGGATGAATTCTTTTGTCATTGCAAAAACAATATACATCTAAGTCTATAGACTTAGACATCAGCCTAAGTCCAGCTGATCTGTGAGGTGCTTGTGAAATGAAAGCAACTGAGGCTTGCTTGCCTAAAGTAAATGCAAACCTATAATGCATGCAGGAATAACTACTCAAGAATATCACAGTCGAGAACCCCATCAAGTACTGGATGTATTCTAGGCTCAGATATGACACAATGGAATTAAGGAAGACCTGGGCCACTCAATACCAATAAAACCTGATTTTTAAATATATAAATAAAGTAGGTAAAGGACCCCTGTGTCTTATTCTGTTTCTCTAGACCTTTTGTATAATTCCCTTCAACCTTCAATATCTCTACATGCGTTACTAAGGTGTACAGCAGATATTCGCCTGGAATACACATGTGTGTGTGTGTGTGTGTGTGTGTGTGTGTGTGTGTGTGTGTGTGTGTGTGTGTGTGTGTGTGTGTGTGTGTGTGTGTGTGTGTGTGTGTGTGTGTGTTTTCACGACTGCACGACTGAATGGGCATGAGAAGTAAACCACTGTCAGACTCGTGGTGACACTGATAATAAGTATAGAAACATCAGCAAATCTGGCACTACCTGATATTCTCATGTCCACTGGCATGACAGGTCGGACGCTGCGTAGAAGATGATCTATCTCCCAAACACTATCTGGTCAGCAGTGGGGCTGACCAGTCATGAAGGCGGCAGACCATGGCCTGCAAACTTCATAGCAACAGATGGACTATAATCTGTAATTATATACCTATAAAATTCACCAATAAAATAGGTCTACCTAATAAAATGGCCCGCGAGGATGGTTGCTAGCTAAGGCATCTCGTAAAGTTTCTAGTAAGAGATGATCTTCCTGTGTTTTTAATGGTCCCATATTGGCAACAATGAACAAATAAACAGTATCCTCCAACAGACAAGTCAGAAGCAACGAACGAGTCTGTAAACATCTCCAGCTAAAAGCAATTTGCCTTGTTTCCGAGAACAAGTACCATTACGTTCCCTTGCCCATGGTGGAGAAATTCATGAATTATTTATGAATTATTCAAAGCCTTCAAATGTAGTGTTTAGTGAGGGCAGGCCGTGCCTTCAATTAATCGGTGATTAGTTGCGGAAACAGAGAGAGGGTGGCGTTCGCAGATGTTGCCACAGAGGTCAAAGGTGAATATGAGAATATAGGGGGAGATATTGAGATGGGAAGACTTTCAGACCTCTCAAAATCAAAATGTTCTTCAGGAACTGCAGGCTAACTGAACCAGATACACTGCAGAGTGGCATGGATTGTTTTAGCGATTATGCTAGACAGGAGAGTTTCTAATTTACTCTATTCAGAAAATACATTTCATAATGTGAATACACTGTGTTAATACCAAATAGTTTATGGGCCGATCATCTGTATACTAGATCTAGAGCTAGAGTAGCTAAAGGTTTTCGAAAACAACCCATCCTACCAAGATAGACTGCAAGTTCAGTTCTGAGGTATGAAGTGCAGAGGTTTCCCTCCTCATCCACGGCTGTTAATCACAGGTGGTCTTGAGATAGTAAGAACGACGACGTGACAAAGGTATTGATGGGTCAATTTCCCCTTTAATTGAAAACTCTGCAAATCTGGCAAATTAGTCGGAGTAGTTAATGATCACATTACCATGTGACTGTTATTTTTTCCCCCACTCCTAATTAGAGTCATCTGAAATCCTGACAGCATAACATTAAACACTCTTTGCACACAACCTTCAAGTTCTTAGGTACGGCGCACTATTGAGTCTGGCCGCAGCCCATGGCGTGTTGCACCAGCGAGAGGGCCAACTCCACTCCGCTTATCTCATGGCATATTTATGCAAAGTGCAACACTGTCGTTACACCACCAGACAGTAATTAAAGATAAAGAACTCAACATTGAGAGCGGTAAGGTGGTAAGATAGAAGTATACAGAGGACGGCAGCGCTCAGCGTTAATTGCCCCTACCACTGATCCCCCCTCCCCCACCCAGTTATGCTCCTGTGGCATCAAGCAGTTTATTTCATCAGGGTTTCTACAACCCGAACTTCCCCCATTTTACCTCGTCAGCAGATCCTACACCGCATCATGCGAAGCGCACGTATTTCTGTTGGCGTGTTGCGATATTTTTTTTCTCCACTCAGCAAAGACATGTAAAAAAAATAAATAAAGAAATAAAAAAATCAGAAGTATTTTCTGTTTTTTTTTCATTCCATCTGTTAGCTACCACTGCATGCTTTCAACAAGGTCAGTGTCATTACAGGCTAGTGTCTGGGGGTGTGGGGGGGAGGGAGGTTTTGTGACTCATCACATCTACTAATTGTGATTAACGTTGATTGTGTACATTGGTGTTGTCACATGTATCCCTCGGGGAATGGCATATTCACACAGCTCCAACACCCGCGTGATTCATCGGAGCTGAGCAGCACCAATGCTGATTGGTCAGCATGCTCACAGCCCAGTCACTGGAGAGTTCTAGAATCTCAGTGCGGTTCCGTTTAGAACACATTCGACGGTCAGGCTGTGGAAGGTGATAATTGCCACTTTCCACAATTAGCCAATTGCAGGGGCCAAAATGACAAACTAATCTATCGTTAATATATTGTTAATGTAGTAGTGAGGAACAGGGCTGGAATGGTAGATAAAGTGAAGATCTTTAAGATAAACTTCATGTTAAAGGGGGCAAATAAGTCTCTTTATGCTTTCCTCACAGCCAGGTTATGTATATTCAATAAACTATTAATAATAATGTTTAATAATATTTGCTATGGTTGTTATTGTTTTGTTGTAATTATTATTATATTGCTGCAATGTAGCTCTATATCAGTGATCCATGTGTTCTCTGCATGAAGAGCCCACTAGGGAAAATGCAGAGGTGGATGTATCATTCAGGTATTGTGGCAACAGGACTGTTTGAGCCCTGTTTATTGCCTAGTGATAGCTGACTGGCCAACAGTGGCCATGTTTTTATGATCAGAATTTTCCCTGAGAAAGCATGTTTCAGAAAGCACAAGTGTGGGCCATGTGTGAGCAGGAGACAAGCAGGCATAACTCAACATACCTGCTAATACCAGCATGCAGGAAACGCTTACACTCTGAAGCATGTGTTGCCTTCATCATGGTTATGCTGACATTCTTATTATCTTTATGATGCACTTAGTGATGAAACATTTTCAGAACAGATTAAGGCATAATGAAATAATGCTGTGTGATGGAAGTGACAATCCCCAAACGTTAAACTTCATTTGTATTTTTCATAGTTTCTTTAATAACATGAATTAAATTGATGTCTCATGCCACTATCCTTCCTTATTAATTTTCAAATGATCATACGATCATTTAAACGAGCAAATGTGTATTTCTCTATCAACAGTCTAATTGTCTGCCATGTTTTCCATCTTCAAACCGCCCCCCCCCCCCTCCATCCTCTCTCCATCTCTTCATTCTGACGTGAAATAAGCCCTTTCCGCGGGTATCCTTCCTTGGCCTCGTCTGATTGATTTGACATTTGAATAATTTAGTGTTTTAATGTGGAATAACATCTTAAACCGCCCGCTTATTCATCTGCCCCGCCCCCCTCCTCTCCCTTCCTGCCTCCCCTGGGCTGAGGAATTGCTCTGTGTCAGTTAGATTGACTTCAGATGCAGTGTAAATAATTCATGTGTTGGGTAACTGTTACTGAGAGTCTTTGGTGAGGATCAGCAGTGACTTTCTCTCACTCTTCTCCCTCCGTCTTGGTACCTGTCCAACTTCTCACCCTGAAACAACTACTGCAAAAAAATACCCCTTTGTCCTCTCTTTATCTTCCTCTAAGGTGTGTGTGTGTGTGTGTGTGTGTGTGTGTGTGTGTGTGTGTGTTTGTGTGTGCGTGCACGCATGTGTGTGTGTGTTTGAGTGTGTGTGTGTGTGTGTGTGAGTGTCTTTGTGTGTGTGTCTGTGTGTGTGTGCACGCATGTGTGTGTGTGTTTGAGTGTGTGTGTGTGTGTGTGTGTGTGTGTGTGTGTGTGTGTGTGTGTGTTGTGTGTGCGTGCACGCATGTGTGTGTGTTTAAATGTGTGTGCATCTGTGTGTGTGAGTGTCTTTGTGTGTGTGTCTGTGTGTGTGTGCACGCATGTGTGTGTGTGTTTGAGTGTGTGTGTGTGTGTGTGTGTGTGTGTGTGTGTGTGTGTGTGTGTGTGTGTGTGTGTGTGTGTGTGTGTGTGTGTGTGTGTGTGTGTTATGCACAGAACAAGCTGTGGCCATAAACCACCAGATGTAAGCTATGGTCTGATCAGCGCCAACATGTGTTTCAGATGAACTCCTTATCTCTCTCTCTCTCTCTCTCCTCTCTCTCTCTCTCTCTCTCTCTCTCTCTCTCTATCCCCCCCTCTAAGTCCCACACCCCTGACTGTAATAAGTTCAATGATTAACCTTGACCCATCTACACACAGTCTTAATGATGCTATTACCACTTGCTGTCGAATCAGCTCATCCACAACAATGCAACATGTACAGTATACAAAACATACCCCAGTCTCACAGATCACGCTTGCTCATATGTAATGATTAACATATCACAGCGGCGGGTACAAGGTGATGAGCTCGGAAAAGCCCGACAGAGTCCGCAGGCCTCTGCAGGCAGCACCAGGACAGCAACAAATACAACCAATTATGTTAGTTATAATGAACCACAGTTCTCGAGCTATAACAAAGCTCTCAGAGAGCGGCTAGACAAAAATGGATCACTTCCGTTTTAATCTTCATTTTAGTATTCTCTCTCTCTCTCCCTCTCTCTCTGGCAGATTAAAGTTTTTCATTGTTCATAAATGATTCAGTTATTGTGCTGTATTAATTAGCTCCCCTATCATTGCTGCTCAGGGGGAGACTCTCCGCTGCCTGTCCCAGGAACCCTGTCAGTGCGGCTACGCATGTGACTTCAGTGATTCTTCCCTGGCGCCGTTAATCAAACGGGCCGTGCTCTAGCGTCGTCACCCATGAAAGCTTGGTGTGGCTGGGGCCAGGAGAAGCACTCCACCGTTACTTTTATTAACCGCGAGAGGAAGGAACCGTGCGCGTCGCCAACCTCGTTTACAGTGGGTAATTACGCAGCAACGAGGCTGAAAATTAAAAGAGAAGTTTACTGAGTTTCAACAAAAACGGCCATAGTTTGCCATAGCTTGTTTACTATAAAAGCTGATACATATAATCGACAACATTACATTGTGTTGTAATAGAGTTTGTCATCCTGTGGTATGTAAGGCCCATAGACAAAGCCGTATGAGCAGAACAGACCAAACTAGTACTTACATGTTGGGTTGATGTGCACAGACAGTCTTTACAATGTCCTATTCACGCTAGTTCACCTGGCTGGTCCACTCGTCATTGGCCACCTTATAGCCAGACATTAATGTTCACGTCTGAGAATGTTGAATACTCACCATGGCTTTAAAATCCAAATCCTGCTTCTCAGATTCTGTGGAATGTATTCGTGTTACAAAAGGCGTGTAGTGCCATCTGCTTAGCCTTTTTGTGTTCTGCTAAGTGGATGGACAGGTATTTCATGTCAACCATACACAGCATCAGGTGGACAAGAAAAAAACTCACCAGATGGAGACGAAAAAGTGGATGTTAGTAGCCGCACATAAAATATAGAGGAGGAGAAATAAATGACTGAGTAAGACATACAAACTGCTGAATACATGCTTGGCCACATGCCACATGTCTTTAAACTTTTCATCTGTATAATGCAAGAATCTGCAACAAGATAGAAAGATTCACAGCCATATTTAGTTACTTTTTGTCAGATGGAGGATTTTTGTGCATCCTCTCAAGAATAGCACTCTGGTAGTATAACTAGTTTATGACAAATGTTCAGTCAAAAACTGCTCCAGAAATACACGTTATGTGGAATGTTTAGCCTGGGCTCCTGGAAAATGCATTACCATTAACGAGTGTACGTATGTCCAAGACAGTCGGCATCTGTAAATAGATCCTTCGGCTGGTCCCTGTGTTGTTATTGTCCCATGTGGCTTTATAACAAAGAAGGAAGCAACGCACAAAACTTCAGAACAGCCACTTGTTTAGCTACAATCAGTGTACATACAGTGTTCAAGTCCTTAAAATGAATCAGCGCATATACAGTGTGCTTGTTTCAGGCCTAAAAATGATCAGCCTGTTCTTGTGCACAGGCACAAGAAACGATTCGGAGGAAGCTATCAACAAAGAAAATCTTCGTCTTCATTTCACCCGTCGTCAGTGCTCGTGCAAGTGTTGCGGAATGGCAGAGTGGAGAAAATGAAAAGGAAGAAAGTGATATTAACCTTCCCGGACCACTATTGACAAAAACGTCAGAGTTTGAACACATGAATGGCAAAGTGTGGAGAGATCAAGACAGACAAGGGAGAGGAGCAGAGTGTAGTGGGAACGAGAGGAACACAGAAGAATGAGAAGGTTTCACAGAAGAATGAGAAGGTTTCCCTTTGTTTTCTTGGTTATAATCAGGCAGCCATGCGGAGAGTCGTCTCTTTGTAAGTCAGACGTTAATACATCTTAATACATCTTACAGTGCCACCACATTCCTCTCCTCTAGCGTCAAATATCAAAATCAAGTAAAAGACCACCATGTTAATAAAATCCCTCTTTTTTACAGATTCAAATCTTAAACTCTTCAAATGGCTTTTGTTGTAGTATGACATCTAAATTACTCTGGCGTTTCCAAGCATGGTAAGTGTGCAGTTTAAGCAGAAAGAATATTACCCTGAAACTCTGATCTCAGCTTTGGGAACACTGAAAGATAATGGACACTGGAAACTGGGGCTGTAATTTGGGGGCAATGACTATAATAATTAGGGTTGGGAGTCATCAAAAGTCTCATAGCTCAATATGGTCTTGAGTTACTATCCCATTATATAGTATTATCAGGGTAGAACTTTAAGGTAAATTTAATAGTGCATAGAAGTCTGACTGCACAATACATACAATGGCTCAACTGAGGTTATTTAATACATGTTAGCCAAACCCTTGAGGAGTAACTGATTCAATTGATGCATAAAATTAATTTAAACAGAGATATCCTCTTTAGAATGAGAGTCAAGAAAAAGAATCATCTGCAAAATTAAGAAAATAATTCACAGATGTCTGGGTAGGTGATAGTATAATACTATATGCAGTAAAAGCAGGACAATTTCACGCATCAGTGAACTTTTCAAAATACTACCAGCGCACAAACTTCAATTAGCAAATTATCAGAAAGACATAAGCATCATGGAATCGGTGTTATAAGATGTTAAAAGATGAATAAGTTGTTATTCAAAGTAAAAAGTAACATTTCATGTGCCCATCCATCCATCCATCCATCCATCCAGAGAAACTGCCTGTTTAACTTTGAAGTATCTAGTTATAGTTTCTCAACCTAGTCTGGACTTCCAGGCAGTCCAAGTTTTTGTTCATTCCAAGCTCTAAACTCAAAACTAGCTCAAAACTCCATGCTTGCTTGGAGTTCAATCTAGCTCTAAACTCAAACCTAGCTGTTTAAAGAGTAGCTAGATGTGCTCAGAAATGTCTTTAAGAAATGCTTTTTGTGTATTTACGCTGAGTACTAGCTGTATCTCAGCACTAGACAAGCACTAGCTGTGCTCTAGACTTCTTTTGAGGGCTTGAAGGCTTTGTACATGTTTCCATGGTGCTGAATTGCCTCAGTTCATTGAGGGAACTATCCATGGTCCTGGCCAACATGCACTTCCAGTCTGTGCTTGTGCGTATTTGTGCGCTCGCAAGGGTGTATGTAATGGTATTAGTTGTAATAGTGGTCTTGTCTAAAGTCTGTACTGTCCTTTAGGAAATCAGAGTTCCAGGAAATAAACCAACATCTACTTCAGTGTGTGTGTGTGTGTGTGTGTGTATGTGTGTGTGTGTGTGTGTGTGTGTGTGTGTGTGTGTGTGTGTGTGTGTGTGTGTGTGTGTGTGTGTGTGCATGTGTGTGTGTGTGTGTGTGTGTGTATGTGACTGTGTTTAGTCAAAAATCATTATACACTAATAATAATAATAATAATAAATTATTAGCTGCAAAGCAGGCTGGTCAGACTACCACTTTAAAAACAACATGCATTAATACAGATTACTTTATTCCTACTGTGCTTCTGAGCAGCTGATTTTGGCATCTCAGTGGTGACCTGATATCAGTTTTCCCCCGGTGCATTCTGATCTCAGGCACCGTGTGCTTCAAAGCTAAACTGATCCAGTAGCAGCGCTCCTATTTTAAGTTGTCTCATGAATGCAGCCCCTTATCTCCTTTACAACCAGCTCACAGTGCTGCAGAGGATGGCGCGCTATATCGTAGGCTCGCGAGCTTAGTGCTCTTATCCGAACAGCCAACCAACCGTTACAGAACGCACATAATGCTCACGTGCACTTCACTGTAAAGGAGGATGATACACAAGGAAGTTAAAAAGCAAGAAAAGGATGGGAAAAATAAAGAGAAAGAAAGACAGATGACAAATATGTAGAAAAGACTGGACATTGCACCATGTACTGTGTGTGTGTGTGTGTGTGTGTGTGTGTGTGTGTGTGTGTGTGTGTGTGCGTGCGTGCGTGCGTGCGTGCGTGCGTGTGTGTGTGTGTGTGTGTGTGTGTGTGTGTGTGTGTGAGTGCGTGCGTGCGAGTGCGTGCGTGCTTGCGCATGTGTGTGCGTGTGTGTGTGTGTGTTTCACCATCAAAAATATCGTACTGTAGTGCTCTGCTTTAGTGGTAAAAGTTCAGTCAAATATACAACTACGACCTTCATCCAATAGCCTACATCCAAATGAAACTTTTCAAAATGTCAAACAACCAAAATAACTGCGTTTACGTTTCAGAGCGAGCGACGACAGCGCGAATCTCCCGGCGCCAGTCTCACTTCCACGTACGTTTCTTGTTCGACTGCTCAAATCTACGCCCCGCGGTACCGTCTCACTCTCTGCACCCCTCTGCCTCTCTTTATGATTACCTTCTGTAATTACGTTCTGTACAGAAATGCAATTTGATATAGACTTTGTTTTGCCATACTACAAATGTCAAATACTGCCGAACGCACTGGACGGAGAACAGATTAACACACGGCACATTTTTGACGGCAGATAAGTTCAAGTGAGTTTCCCCCAGTGTCTGTAATTTGAGAACCACAAATTGAACCCCAGGAACCAAAAAAAACCTACACCACGACATATGACCCTGTATTCACAGACATCGCAATTCATAGCCTCTGCAGCGCCTGCCGGGACCACAATCCCCGAAAAAGAAAATAACCACTTTCAGCCGTTCTGTGATCTACGGTTGTGGTTATGCATGGTGACAAGAACATGGCACGTTCACCTCTAATGCGCTATTCACGGCCAAACCTAAGTCCTAGACTACACGCCACACACACACACACACACACACACACACACACACACACACACACACACACACACACACACACACACACAGAGGCGTTTATTATTAAGCTGTTTTCGACGTTCGCGTCTACTTGTCATTAGAAAGCGCACCGTATACAAACTTGAATGTTTGAGTGAGCGCATCAGCATTTGGGAGCGTGTGGTATGTTCAATATAAATGTTCAATATAAATACCTGGCTTTTACCCCGCTGTCCATCTTCGAGTTCCGAAGAGCTGTTCATGATTCCCCATCGATCATTGACCATGCTCCGGAAAAAGTACCAATCCAAAGCCGCCTGTTGTCTCCAGGCGGAATAGAGAGAGGGAAAACTGATAGCTTCTCTTTGAGTTGTTTTCGTACTATGTTATTCCACAGGAACGAACAGTCGTCGACTACGGGCAAAGATAGAAAGCGAACGGTCAGGAGACGGAGCTGGTCCACTCCGGCACCGGTTCGGGCTAGTGGCGCTCTGTAAGGGGCGGTAGGGATGCCAGCACCACACGCATCGTGATAACGTACGCACTCGGGGTACTCGGGAAATACAAAGAAAGAAACTCCGCCGATTTCTCTCCTTAAGTCTCTGAGTTTTTCCCCCACTATCCTCGGTTGGGACTAAATGCGTCCTTTGAGATTCCACTATAAGTAACGGGGATTAGAAGAACTCCCGCTGCAAAAAACAGCATGAAATTGCCTCGGCGGATGCGAGAGGATAATCCCAAGCAATGGAACTCAAGGGAGAAAAAACACACATGTTCGTCGCGTTTCAAAGCCAAGTTAGGATTCAAAACTAAAAATATTAGTAAGGTTCCTTGGCTGTAAAATATTTGTTAAAAAGTTATCTTGGAAAAAAAAGCTTGGGTGGTTACAGAGATCCAATCATCAAAACGAAAACAGGACTGGCGTTTCTGTGATGCTGTCTCAAGCGCAGCGCTGTCAGTGTTTCGTGTGGGACCATTTAGATGTGCCAAACGATCCTTCCCCCCCGGTGTCCTAGTTTACCGGCTGCACGAGGAGCGAGCGAGGCCACACAAAGATGCTTTTGACTAGGATGGCGCGTGTGGACAAATTAACGGGGTTTCCACCCGCGTGCTGAGCAATTCGCCCTCTCCGAACAACCGGAGCTGTCAGTCATGCGCGCTCCCCGAGCGCGCGTTCTGTGTCTAGCCTTGTTTCTTCTGAAGTCTTTTCATTTTTTTTAAACAGACAGTACTGGTTTGCCTCCTCTCTTTTCGCCTTGTTGAAGATACTGCTCACGGTGATATGCGCTCCAGGGAAGTCGGTCGGACTACCTACGAGAAAGAAAGTGCCAAGACCCATTTTTCTAACCCATGCTCTAATATTAGCTATAATCTAATATTAATATTCGCTCTCTTGTTTCAACGTTGTGTCTATGTGCCAAAATAAGTTACTACAGCCTCCTCTTCAACAAATAGATGCTTCTGAATTTGCGACGGTTTAGGTTCTAA
Organism: Brachyhypopomus gauderio; assembly: GCF_052324685.1. NCBI lineage: Eukaryota > Metazoa > Chordata > Actinopteri > Gymnotiformes > Hypopomidae > Brachyhypopomus > Brachyhypopomus gauderio. The sequence continues at coordinate 6,545,151 of NC_135217.1, forward strand.
ACGCGCTTATTTCCGACGTTTGATCTTTATTCGCACAGGTGGAGCCAGGTGGTGTTGGGGGGGTCAGTCAGCTCACCTGCTGCGATAACGAGTACATGCCACGAGCAAATACGATAATTACTACTCTTTGTGTAATTCGACGGCGCAAAAGGGGTTAAGTCGACGAAGCTTTGTAGACGTATTCTACCACATTCTTATTAGAAAAGCGTGAAACGAGACACAATAGATTCATTGATTTATGTGCTTATTTGCGATCAGTTAATCTACAACCATTCACTGGCGACAGGAGCGCAATAACAAGTACTACATTGCAGCATTAATCAACCTGAAAAAAACAGAATGTACAAATGAACCCCTTAAAACGTGCATGTGCTGAAAGAGGTTTAGATTAGTGTTAAAATCGATTTAAAATCTATTTGATCCACCACTTCCAGAACACTTTCTAAATATTCCTTTATCGAAATTGCTTTGAACATATGAACAGCATGTCAGTTTAACCCTCCTTTACAAAATATAGTAGTGTAATAACACAGATTAATTATCGGAATAATACTTCACTGTTATCTTCCACTGTTATGTATGAGATTAAGTGTGTAATTAATCTAAATGAAGAGTACCATCTGAAAATAAAAATGCAAAATATTTGAAGTGTCGTAGAAGCCCTAATAAGTCCTCTGGCAGTCATCTGCACCCTTGTAATTTGTCATTAAGTGCAACTTTGGTGTGATAAGTAAACACATAAACACATATACTTTCATAAGTTTCTTTTTTATATAGGACAGAGCCAGTGGCATCTCTGGATCAGAAAGCCTGCGGAACACAAAAACTCTGGGCAGTTGACTTGTTGATGAAGCTACACACAAATCCAATGAATCCAAACACAAAATAAGTCACAAATGCACACATTTACGTTACAGCAAGAATTATCCGAAGTAGAGACCAGAATATGAGAGACATCGCCAATAATGGCATTTGATCTCACACGACTGGTACGGCCCTGTCTACGGGCCAGACCACAACAGCAATATAAATGATTCAAGACAATCTTACGGCGAATGGAAATATATTAGCAAGCTAACGCTATAACTGTTAGCACTGGGTCAGGAGTGACTCACAACGCACGGTTAACTAGCTAGGTTACCCTGAAACAAAACGGTACAATCATGGGTGTGGTAGTGGGGGGAAAAGTAGACCTGACTACCCAGGGCCCGAGTAGGGAGAGGGGCCCATTTTGCTCATGTGCCTTGTTTACTGGCATTTATAGGGGCCCACTGACATTGAGAGTGTACAGGGCCCAGAATTTGCTGCTACACCCCTGGGTACAATACTACGCTGATGGAGAAACACAGTGGCCTGCTATTGCCAGGTTAGCTCCTTTGCAACGCCAACACCGAGAACAGTATTTACTAAATGTGTAGACGTAGATATATGTAATGTGTTATTACTGGATGCTCTCAGCATGGGTCCAACATGATTGTGCACCACAGCTTTAGTGGAAGTGCGCACAGTGCATGCGCACAGCGTTTCAACCGCTCACTTGGTTAAGCGAATGGCCACTTGTGCACCTAATGAAGACTGCTAGGAGACGTAGTGGCTTGTCTGTAATTATGTCTGTAATTACGGCATGTGACTGATAGGGGTCTCTATAAAAATTTTTAGAACTTTGTTCCCATGAATAAACTGTGTTACAGTTTCATCATACATATAATATTTTAAAAACATTTTCATTTATTGTTCTTATCTGGTAAAAAAGTAACCAATCACAATCTCTGTGTTCGTCTGGTTTGTCTCCCCTTCTGGTTTCCAGTCCACCATCAAAACATGCGCGAGATTTAATTGCGGGAAGTGCAATGTAAATTGCGAGTGAGGGGTCCTGTCGAATCTGAAAGAAGAACCAGGTTAGCAGAAATGAAAAGAAACGAAAGAGGCATGACATAGAAAGAAAAGGGCGAAAGTATGTCACCCAATTTTTCACAAAGAAAGATGGGTGTAATCTGTGAGAAATGAACATGTTAGCTATTTCACCACAACACATTGAGTGTTTACATTTCACTCCTCCTTCAGATGACATTTAATCAATGCTGGCAAAGTTTTTAGCAGCGTTTCGTCCTAAATGAGTTATCCATGACTCTGGCCTGTGCCAGGACAGACACAAGCAGCCGGAAACTTAGCAGGCCTGCCTGCTCTTATAACAGCCCTGCCCCCAGCTAAAGAGGGAGGTGACCTATCCGGGGTGGAAGGACTTGGCAGCTGGCATAATTGTAGGGGCTATGTTGCAATTCCTTCATTAGCACTGTTTAAAAATATTTACAATAAAAGGAATTTAAACACTGTCAGTATGTTTCCACTCACTGGTACAGAAAAGCCCACACCTTCGTTTTATGCTGCTCTGTGTTGGTTTTGTGTTGGTCTGGTGCTGGTTTAGTTGTTCATCCCCACAATGCCAGTGCTGGTTGTCCAACATAACTCCACCCAAAACATTTATAAATGCTGGATTTACTGATGCTTTTTGCTGGTCTATGATGTTTTTTTGTTTTGTTTTTTTTTTGCCTTGAAGAAAAACATGTTTAATTGTTTGCACTGTAATTGACTTTAAAAATTGTAGTAGCTGAATGATGTTATTACAAATGCATCAAATAGTGAATTCCACTAAATGCAAATTTCTACATGTTCAGGGTTGATGTGGTATAAGTCCCTGAGGTGGTGGTGCCCAGTGTCATCTAAAGGTAGAGGTGGAGGGGCCCAGTGTCATCTAAAGGTAGAGGTGGAGGGGCCCAGTGTCATCTAAAGGTAGAGGTGGTGGGGCCCAGTGTCATCTAAAGGTAGAGGTGGAGGGGCCCAGTGTCATCTAAAGGTAGAGGTGGGGGGGGCAGTGTCATCTAAAGGTAGAGGTGGTGGGCCCCAGTGTCATCTAAAGGTAGAGGTGGTGGGGCCCAGTGTCATCTAAAGGTAGAGGTGGAGGGGCCCAGTGTCATCTAAAGGTAGAGGTGGGGGGGGGGGGCAGTGTCATCTAAAGGTAGAGGTGGAGGGGCCCAGTGTCATCTAAAGGTAGAGGTGGTGGGCCCCAGTGTCATCTAAAGGTAGAGGTGGTGGGCCCCAGTGTCATCTAAAGGTAGAGGTGGTGGGGCCCAGTGTCATCTAAAGGTAGAGGTGGAGGGGCCCAGTGTCATCTAAAGGTAGAGGTGGGGGGGGGGGGGGCAGTGTCATCTAAAGGTAGAGGTGGTGGTGCCCAGTGTCATCTAAAGGTAGAGGTGGTGGGGCCCAGTGTCATCTAAAGGTAGAGGTGCCCAGTGTCATCTAAAGGTAGAGGTGGGGGGGGGGCAGTGTCATCTAAAGGTAGAGGTGGTGGGCCCCAGTGTCATCTAAAGGTAGAGGTGGAGGGGCCCAGTGTCATCTAAAGGTAGAGGTGGTGGGGCCCAGTGTCATCTAAAGGTAGAGGTGGTGGGGCCCAGTGTCATCTAAAGGTAGAGGTGGTGGTGCCCAGTGTCATCTAAAGGTAGAGGTGGGGGGGGCAGTGTCATCTAAAGGTAGAGGTGGTGGGCCCCAGTGTCATCTAAAGGTAGAGGTGGAGGGGCCCAGTGTCATCTAAAGGTAGAGGTGGTGGGCCCCAGTGTCATCTAAAGGTAGAGGTGGTGGTGCCCAGTGTCATCTAAAGGTAGAGGTGGGGGGGGCAGTGTCATCTAAAGGTAGAGGTGGTGGGCCCCAGTGTCATCTAAAGGTAGAGGTGGAGGGGCCCAGTGTCATCTAAAGGTAGAGGTGGTGGGGCCCAGTGTCATCTAAAGGTAGAGGTGGTGGGGCCCAGTGTCATCTAAAGGTAGAGGTGGTGGGGCCCAGTGTCATCTAAAGGTAGAGGTGGTGGGGCCCAGTGTCATCTAAAGGTAGAGGTGGTGGGGCCCAGTGTCATCTAAAGGTAGAGGTAGAGGGACCCAGTGTCATCTAAAGGTAGAGGTGGTGGGGCCCAGTGTCATCTAAAGGTAGAGGTAGAGGTAGAGGGACCCAGTGTCATCTAAAGGTAGAGGTGGTGGTGCCCAGTGTCATCTAAAGGTAGAGGTGGTGGGGCCCAGTGTCATCTAAAGGTAGAGGTGGAGGGGCCCAGTGTCATCTAAAGGTAGAGGTGGTGGGCCCCAGTGTCTTCTCTTCGTGGGGTCCAATCTCTGGCAGAGAACAGGATGAAATCAAAACCTGCTCTGGCTGGGTGTCCCTAAGGACTGGATGGAGAACCACTGTGGTAGAAGGTTTAGGGAGTAGTCAGTGCAGGAACACTCTCAGACAGTTTCCTCATGCTGGGGGGAAAAACAGAGGGAAATCTTTTGGAAAAATAGATAAATCCATTCCAAAAACCTTTAAAATGTATATGTGATGTAAGGACGTGTGATATAAGATGCTGTGGTCTAAGATTATTAGACTATTTTGAGAATCACATATTAGGTGTCAGTGGTTCCTGTAGCTTGAAATGAAGGAAAGTTCCTTGCCTGGTTTCCAGGTTGGATTTAACATTATATTTGTCACAAGGCAGCTTCAGCAAAAAAACGAGGAAGGAATGGAACATGTTGGGTGAATCTGGACACCAAAGGCTATCGAGACTGTAAAGAGAGAATTTTATGGGAGGTTCTTATATGTCCACCTAAGTTTCACAACTCCTCTGACTGTTACCCACATCACTGATGCGCTGACTCATCACTGGAGCTGCTACTTTCAGTGTGAAGTCTGTAGTTAGATTCGTCTGTGTACTAGCTTCTGGGAAGTTTAATATTTTTTTGGTCTGCATGACCAATTTTATATGCCAGAGTGCAATTCACACAACTCACCATTGACTTCAGACCTAATAGTAACATCTTCCATATCATTACTTTACAGGCTGCCAACCACACCCAGCCCTGTACAGATTATTAAGCTACGATATAATGATGACACTAGCAGTCTGGCACTCAGTTGTCCTTTCTTAGATTGGTAATGCCACGTAGTGTCACATTTAAAGGTTACATCAAAGTTAGATTGGTCATTTATTTATGGCAGAGTGGGCTGTTTGCAATGTCAACACATTCCAGTGACACTATTTGAAAGAAGCCAAACTTGATCAGAGGAACACATACAACTTGTGATATTAGGTTTGTTGATCCAAAGGACATGTTTCGAGGTGAAAGTGAAGGAATGTTTTTCCCTTTTTTTCTACTGTGAAAAAACCTCTGTACACAAGGATCTTGGGTATTGTAGTAGGTATGCTAATCACATACACAGTTAAAACACACTGCACATAACACCAAGTATAGAAATCATCGAAACAGTAGAAAGGCTATCTTACACTCTTCTGTTTTAACACTGTGTGCTTGCTGTCTGTGGTCAAACTGAGGTTTTGGCAGTTATTGAGGAATTGTTAAGAGCATTTTAGTATGTTTCTGGTAATGACAGATGCAACTATATTACACAGTCCTACTGAAAACATAAACTGTAACAATTTAGAAGACGACTGGGAGATCTTTATGTTATAAAATCAGATTTTTAGATTTAAGGTCCTCATGCACACACAGCTGATAGCCAGGACATTTATGATGTATTATTTTGTGAGTCAGTTGGTACGGCAGATGTTGGACACCTGGGACAATCTTTAAAAGCTGTGTGTCCTGTGTTGGACACCTGGGACAATCTTTAAAAGCTGTGTGTACTGTATTCTGTCACTTAAATTGCCGTGATTCAAAAGAAAGAAATCTTGAGGTTCATGAGACGGGCGTGCAGGTCAGAATCATCTCTCATTCAGGCTTACACATGTTCTGGTGGAGGATAAGCATGACTGCTAATGAATAACGTGATATGTTAATGAAGTTAATGAATAACATGATATGTTAATGAAGTTAATGAATAACATGATAATGAAACATTGCATTTAGACAATTAGTATTGCTCATCCGTGTAAGACTAATGCCACTCTGACGTTTTCTTATTAGGTGTCAGTGGTTCCTGTAGATTACAGTAAAATGGGAGAACATTACGTGCCTATTTGCCAGGTTACATTTCACATGATATTCGTCACAAAGTTCCTGGCTGACAGGTCTCTCGTTCACTTGTGTGCCCTGCATAACTCATGCTGTAAGCAGTGTGCAAGAAAATGACTTGATTGCTGTTTTAGGATGAAGACATTAACTTCCACAAGAGTTCTTCTCACCTGTACTGGACAGGGGACTCAGGACGCAAGGTGAATTCTATATTTACATAGCGATCGGATCATTGTTAAGGGTAAGGGAGTTTCAGTAGTGTAAGGGGGTTCAGTAGAGTAAGGGTGTTTCAGTAGGGTAAGGGTGTTTCAGTAGGGTAAGGGAGTTTCAGTAGGTTAAAGGTGTTTTAGTAAGGGCAAGGGAGTTTCAGTAGGTTAAGGGTGTTTCAAGTAGGGTAAAGATGTTTCGGTAAGGGTAAGGGTGTTTCAGTAGGCTAAGGGTGTTTCAGTAAGGTAAGAGTGTTTCAGTAAGGTAAGAGTGTTTCAGTGAGGGTAAGAGTGTTTCAGTAGAGAAAGGGTGTTTCAGTAGGGTAAAGGAGTTTCAGTAGGTTAAGGGTGTTTCAGTAGGGTAAGGGTGTTTCAGTAATAAGGGTAACAATGTTTCGGTAAGGGTGTTTCACCATCTTGTATACATCTATCTTGTATACATCTATACATCTTTTCTGACAAGCATGAGTGTGGGTGTCTTTATTAATGCTCAAATAAAGTAAATGAAGCATTTAGTTAAAAGAAGGAGCAGAGAACGTTGACTCCGTGCCCCTGTGAGGCTCGGTAAGCTCCATGTGTACTGGAGAGGTGTACATGCTGTAATAGTTGGTGTCAATGAACCAAATTAACAAGGAACAGGTGAGCACGATAATGACTAATAAACAGGAGATTGTAAACGGGGGAGTGGTTGTGAATGGGCTTGGCACACACATGTGTGTATGAGAGAGAGAGAGAGAGAGAGAGAGAGAGAGAGTGTGTGTGTGTGTGTGAGGAGGCATGTCCCTTGTTACCCATGCTGTAACAATGGATTTCTGCAAGCATAAATTATTGTAGTGTCTTATACAATTGTAGTAATCAGCCATAATTTAGAAAAATGTTCAAACAGCATCTTACTCATTTTAAATGGTTCCCTATCTCTAGCATCAGCCTCCTGCTTTAAATCCCTTTGAAGTGCTGCTGAACTATTTCCAGTAAATAAATGAGGCAATCTAAAATCTTTTGCAGCTTCTTTTGGACACATGTCTTCTTTTAGCATGGTGACGGTCTCTCCCTTGTATAATCATGAAACCTGGACAAAGTTTGGGCTGAGTCAGTCCTCAAGATCTTGCTCCCTGCCTTTCCCTCAGTGTTCATGTGAACGGCCTTTATGTACAAGAGATGCATATGGAGGAGACGTCGGCGTAGTGTCAGTGGAAGCAACCTGTGACGACAGACACTTGTAAAACTTCAGATGCATCAGAGGAGTCACGAATCAAAGAAAAGATGGTCAGCTACAAGCCAACAGGCCGAACTGTGAGGTTTCACACGCGGCCAAGCAGAATCAGAGATCACTGAAGGGGGAGTGAACCGTGATGCCTGCCTCAGACGCCATTACCAAAAACGCAAAAGAGGCTGAAGAAAAGGAGAAAAGAAGCTTCTAGTGTGAAGAGAAAGTGTGTGAAGAGAGAGAGAAAGAGAGAGAGAGAGAGAGAGAGAGAGAGAGAGAGCCTTGTCTGTAAGAAGTAGTGGCATGGACACCAAACTTGTTTGGCTTTGCTGGTGCCGTGTGTCCACAACAGTAGGATGGCTCTGTAAAGGGAACGAATGAAGAGCCCAAACTCAACCACATGCCTCAGAGTGCAGGAACACATGTCTTAGGGCATACTCACACTAGGCTCTGTGATCCGGGCCCGGGCACGGTTCCCTGCCGAAGCACGGTTTGTTTGGCTAGTGTGATCACTCCAACCGAGCCCGGGCCCGGATCAGTTACCCGTGCTCGGGCCCGCTTGAAGAGGTGGGCCAGGGCACGATTCATGTGGACTCGGGCACGGTTCGCTTCTAGTGTGAGCGCTATCCGTGCCCGGGTCCGCTTGGTGCCTCCTGTGATTGGTTCATTTCGCTGGAACTCAAACATGACGTCAGTGATGCGAAGCTCACGTTAAACAGTCATGGCGGCAAAGCGATTAGCAGACAATCGTTGTGTTAAATGATCGATAAATCTGTGCTTGCACTGTGTTTCTGCACTCCCAAAACGACTCCAAAAATACAATAAAAAGAGAATCGTGAACTCCGTAGTGTTGTGCGAGCGCGCTTTTTTTCCAAATAAAGTCACGTTGTGATGACGTAAGCGTGCTCGGGCCGGATTGATAAAGCCAGTGTGAGTACAGGCCAGAGGGGGAGTGGGGAGGGGGGATAACCGGGCCCCAGCACGGAACCAGCAAACCGTGCCTAGTGTGAGTACGCCCTTACAGTAGGACAACAACATGAAAGGTGCTACTACACATTCGTTTGTTTAGGACTCTTAATTTGACTATGATAGTTTGAGCTATCATGGGTCACATTTCCGTACTATAGATATGAAGGGCTGTGAGTCTATGGCTCATACAAATACCTTTAAATTAAAGGCAACATCCTAATTGTTACATTATACTGTTCCACTGTTACTATCAAACACAGTCCATTAAGTTACAGACAACAATGTAGGTACACTGTCATCTGTGTGTGTGTGTGTGTGTGTGTGTGTGTGTGTGTGCTTGCTGTCTATAATCTCAAAAGATAGAAATGAGATATCATATCCACACACACACACACACACACACACACACACACACACACACACACACAGATGACAGTTTACACAAACAAAAAAATAATCAAAGTAGACTGAACTGCACTCCCTTTCAAACAGTGAAAGTGAAAAATCAATGAAGAGGCTGTGAGAGACTTCAGCTCTATTAATATATAATGATGCAAGAGAGAGAGAGAGAGAGAGAGCGAGAGAGCGAGAGAAAGAGAGCACAAAAGAGTGAAAGAAATCCAAATAACAGTAAATTAAGTCAGTAAAACAACTGGACTGAATTCATTAAAGGAAAATAAAGAGTGGATGTAAAAGAGAGAGAGAGAGAGAGAGAGAGAGAGACTGCATGATAAAAGAAGAAAAGGCAGAAATATTCATTGCCGGAGACCTTTTCACCAATTCGATTTTGTATTCCCTCCCTTCCTCTTTCTGCTTTCACAATAGTATCACTCTCTCCCCCATCTCCTGCACCTAGACACAGACACACAAACACACACAAACACACACAAACAAGGCCGCTCGGTGTGTAGGTGACATTCACTGATGGAGTAATTAGCAGCTAACAGCTCACATCAGGTCAGTGGTGCTGATAATGGCGCTGATGATGATGATTAGGTAAGTGATGATGACACTGAACATTATTATGACAATGGGCAACAATGACAGATAGAACAGCGCAATAATGATTGTGATCATTCTTATTGCAAATGAGCTGATCATAATGATTGAGAGACCAATGAAAACAGCTGATTCCCCGGTGATCAAGCATGATTTGGAAGCCCTAAGTATTAGGGTGTAGTGAGCTTTCACTTCTAATGATGAACCTTCACAAAATCCACACCAGATAATACATACAATAGTACTACATTACATACAATAGTATTACATTATAGTTGCATTTTAAATGAAATGCTGTTTAAATTATATTGATTAGACGGCAGATCACACTCGATTTTGACAGTTTTTAGGACAGAGAGCCGAGAACAGAGGAGCAATAAGAGGTTAGCAAACACCAGCCTCCTTTAATAGGAGTTCGCCAAGTAGTTCAGGCACCGCCACTGTGTGGCCTGGAGAAACCCCCCCGCAAATGAAGCCACGAGAGACGGAGCTGTCACGCTGGTCACTCCGGCCAGCGGAGCGGCCATTCGGCCTAGAGCTCCACGGGGGCGCTGGGGGGACGTCTGCTGGCCAGGGCAGGGTAGCATATGACAAGAGCTTCAAAATACAGTAAAACAAATGTCGGCGTCAATTAAACGTGAACAAACGCACCACGATTGCACGGAAATCCGATCGTCCCCCAAAAGCCGCTGTGCTCCTCGTACCCGTGTGTCTTGCTTTCTTGCACACGTGACAGCGTCTCCCAGTGTTGCCAGGTCCTACAAAAATATCCAGCCCAAAGTCAGTGTAAAACAACTGACAACAACTGACGTTCGCCACATTACCCCCCCCCCCCCCCCCCCGCTCAACAACTGACGTTCGCCACATACCCCCCCCCCCCCCCCCCCCCCCCGCTCAACAATTAACGTTCGCCACCCCCCCCCCAACAACTCTCACACTCCGGCATGAATCCAAAACTTGAGAGCCCTGGTCGACAGTGTTAAAATGGAGAAAAATTAAGTTTTATATCACCATCGATTCTTAGTGTTGACTTGTAACTCCCGCGGTGGCCCAACTCAAAAGTAGCCCAAAAAACCGCACCCCGCGACCTCAGAATTTTTACCCGCGGAAGGAGTTTCAAACAAGCCCAATTTGGCGTGAAAACCGCGAATCTGGCAACACTGGCGTCTCCCGAGTTTCTTAAGGGGCCATTGCACTTTAAACTGCACCTGGCCAGGAGCCCCGTGACCCATCAGACACCCCCCTCCCTGTGCCTACATGCCATCTGTGTCTGTATGTGTTTTTTGGGGGAGGGGGGGGGGGGTGTTACAGTCGACCCGGCTGACCCTGTAAAGCCTGGTGGGGAGCTGGAGGAAGGGTGCGGCCCGTGAGCACCACCACTACCAGGTGGTGCTTTCTTGGTGGTGTGGGCATCAGCACGAGCAGCTTGAGAGGGTGGAGTAGCTGGTGTCATGTCAGAGGAAGAGGACGGTATAGGTGGCAGCGCTATGTGAAGATGAAGGTGACTTTAGCTGTGGCTACCAACAACAGCAATAATTATCATGTTGCATAGATGTAGTTTATCTTTAATACATGTAGTGTGAATAGTGTGAAAAATGAACATTATTAATAACATAATTATGATAATAATGCATTCTGGGCTACATTAATCATCTTTATGATCTTAACACCTGATTTGGAAAATAGCCTGTCAGTCATTCTAAAATGTATGTAGGTAGCATATGACAAGCACTTCAAAATACAGTAAAATCGTTTTAAAAATAAATTCTAATTGAAACTGTGCAACAATACTAAAATCAGTGCAGTGCTCTCTCTCTCTCTCTCTCTCTCTCTCTCTCTCTCTAGCCACTGTCTTTTTTTCACAGTCCAGTCAACCATGCATTAGTCTAGCCATGAAAAAGCAGGAGTCATTTTTTAGCATCTTGCAGAAGTTATGAGTAATACTGCAATAAAAAGGGTTTTGCTGCCTGCATGCTCAATATTTATAGTATACAATATGAAATAATCATAAACCCTTTTGCGTTAATAACTTCTACCACATAAGTAATTAAATGTAACACTACTGACTGCATGTCATATTTAGTCGAGCATTTTTAACCTCTATGAATTCCTACTAAAGCAGCCTACTAGGTCACAGGTTAAAGACCAGGTTTATTGCTATTAGAAAACAATATCACACTGGTCCACAGAGGTCTAGCATTTCCACTAGCTTCCTGTGTAGTGGAATGCACAGTTGAAAATCCTTCTGCTGACATACAGAGCTCTCAGTAATCTGACGCCTTGCTATCAGCCCGATCTTCCTCTTCATGGAGACACTTGCCCTCTCAGTCTTCTTCATGGAGACACTTGGACTCTCAGTCTTCTTCATGGAGACACTTGCACTCTCAATCTTCTTCATGGAGACACTTGGACTCTCAGTCTTCTTCATGGAGACACTTGCACTCTCAGTCTTCTTCATGGAGACACTTGCCCTCTCAGTCTTCTTCATGGAGACACTTGCCCTCTCAGTCTTCTTTACGGAGACACTTACACTCTCAGTCTTCTTTACGGAGACACTTACACTCTCAGTCTTCTTCATGGAGACACTTGCCCTCTCAGTCTTCTTCATGAAGACACTTGCCCTCTCAGTCTTCTTCACACTTGCCCTACAGCCCTATGACACTCCCTACAGACATATGGCACTCCTTACAGACCTATGGTACTGCCAATAGACCTATGATACTCTTCTTTCATGTTAAAATCCATTTTTTTCGCACAGCCAAAAGTCCTTCCTCTGCTCTAATCTAGCTCTGACTTCTCCACTATACCCTCTCCATGTCCTTGTTAGCTTTGTCTGTCAGTATTACTGTTTTGAATTTCTGTCTATTTTTGATAGTAAGCCTTTATTGGGGCTCTTCTAAAGCACTATACCAATATAATGTATTATTTTTAACATGGAAAAGCATGTTTAGTATAATTTTATTATAATATGTAAATAGACAGACAGCTATATATTTAACAGGAGGCCTGTCGTGTTTGGCTACACACCTACACACAGAGTGTGGTCTTGAATACATACTAAACCGCGTCACTGATTCCTCTGCAGGGAGTATGCCAGAAAAAAAACCTCTCATCTGAGTGCCCTTCGCTCTCACATACGTGTGAAAATCCATGTTCTTTGAAAATCAAAAGGCAAAAAGCTTTCAGCACTTGAAGCCTACAGCGCAAGCCATTCTGATTCAGTGTACCGCCGAAGAATTCACGTCACAGCTCAGAAGAATGTGTACTGTGTCAGGACTGGAGCCAAAGAAACTATGTCGTTTGGACATCCTGATAGGATCCTACATTACATCCACTCAGTCCTTCAATCCCTAACATGGAAGCCTCCCCTTAGGAAGCCAGATTTTTTTTATGATCTTTGCTCAGTTTTGGTAAAAGTTGGTGTGTCTGAAGTCCAGCAGGTAATGAGCAAAAAACCCTCATCGCTACAACAGAAGTCAAGTAAGACTGAAGTTCTGTACAAGGCTCAGTTAACCCCCAAGCCAGAATTGTGGAGATTTGGGAGGACTTTGGAAAACTAACGTTAGCAGCTCTTTGCTTTTGGGTGTAAAAATTTTCTCATTTTCAAGCACCACATGACAAGAATGACAAAGCACTGACGTCCTTGTGCCTGAGATCCAGAATAAATAAACAGAGTCACAAGAGACTTTTAAGCAGAACAGAATAAAGCCTGGACACTCCACAGACCAAAACCTGCATGTCAAAATAAAAGACAGAAAACCCATTCATTCCTTCTCTGGATCTTTGCAAATACCAAATACTGCTGAACTCTTTGTGACATTTCTATCTGTATGGAAAGGCATTCTTTTTATACTGATTCATTGGATACGCTCACGTGGTCATAGCTTTGAGTCTAGTGTTTAGTTCCACTACAGAAGGAGGGTTTTGTGCTTGGTTCTTGACCTTGTGAAGGCTCTGTGAGGTAGTCGTACCATCTGTGAGCACCGTGTCCTGGTGCACGCCCCAAAACACCAAACAGAAGTGCCCTCAGAAGGGCAATTGAGTTGTCCCTGCCAGTCCTTGCACATGCAAAACGTTCCTCCAAGCACTACTTGCCGTGGACCCCGGGGCACCTGCACCTAACATTTTAGTGTCTCCTTGTCATCAAAGACCTCATAAATTAGCCAATTGTGATCATCCGGTTTTCTTTAAGGCAACATGTTCTCAAGGGCACACTAAGAGACAAAGAAGCATGAATACGCCTTTAGGGTTTGAATAAGGTAGGAAGCTGACCTGCATCACCATCGACCGGCAGCTTTTACCTGGAGCTCCTGAGGCAGCGTCCAGGTGTCTACCGTGTACCGGTGCCCTGAGCAATCTCCACTACAGCCACCGTTTCCCTCAGCATCAACGACCAGGCCCCGAGCTACGTGTCCTTCACCGTTTAATGTTTTTGTTACTGCTGCGCTTTTTCAATACTAACAAGTACCTGTGTCGGATTTAGTGTAATTCTATTAATATTGGAAACTGTTGTTAACACAAAAAAACAACTTTAATCATATTATCATTCAGTAATGAGGTTCCAGCTGTCACAGGTCCCACAATGATTTCCGAATCTTTCGCCGTTTCAGTGCAGTTCAGACCAGCTTGATGCAACAATGGAAAATTCCATAAGCGAAAGCCAAGCCCAGTGGTGCCTCAGAATGAAGTGAAGGACACCCTCAAAACAATGAATTACTCCGTCAGCCGTCGTGTTTGGCAGGACAGCCTCTCTTCTTCCTTGGCATGGGATGTCAATAATTGTTTCATGCTCGTGGTTTTCCAGCGGTTAACACAAGGGGCTGTTTACCCCTGAATCAAATGTTCTGGAAAAACAGATTTTCATCTGAAAGCTTGATGCTTTTGACAACAGGCCGAAAAAAAAGTAAACCTTCGTTGCTAGGAAACTCAATTTTGGTTTAGATTTTTTTCTGGTTGAACAAGAATGTATTTGTGGAAGAAATTGACCAATTATGAGTGTGTGTGGGGTGTGGGGGGTTCTTTTTGATTGTGTTGAAATAGATTGCCCATTTGACTTGAGTGTACTGTTTTCATCCTCAAGGTGAATGTGCAAGTGAAGCTGGTGTCAGAAACATACAAACTCAGCTGGGTGGATTAACAGCGGCACATCGTGGGCGGGTAGCAGGAAAAGCAGTGGGGTTCAAAATTGAATTCTCATGTAAATGAACAAAGTGTTTCACTGGAGAACCTCAATTTACACATTAGTTTTGCAATTTTGCTATATTCCAAAACACAGTGACATCGCTGAAGGTCACTGATGGAGCTTGGAATGAGGTTTTCTGGCATCTCAGCAGTTATGGGAATGTGCGTATACACTTGTGCACATGGTTAATCACTCGTGAACATGTTTATACACTCTTGAATGTGTTTATAAACTCGTGAACATGTTTATACACTCGTGAATGTGCTGGGGTGGTGTCGGATCATTGTGCAGAACAAGAATCTCCATCATGAGAGTAAAACAGGACCATATTAGTCTTATTGGAGCATTTGGTTACTTCCTTTTTTAATATAAACACATTTTGTTTGAAAAACTAAAAGACAAAGAAAGTTTTTGATTATAGAGTTTTAAAAAATGCTTAAAAAAATGTCACTTAAAGGCAAAAATTTAAGACTGTGTCTGTGTGTGTGTGTGTGTGGGGGGGGGGGGGGGGGGGGGTCTGAATATAGTGTCACAGTGTTACTGCCCCACATGTATCGCACCTGCCCCATTCAAAATCACCTGTGCACAGTTGTAGCTTGTTTACCTGCCCACAGGTGCACTAGTCCAGCGCTGCATGATGCTCCTCTGTGCTTCACTGAACAAGATGCCTGGACCACTGCTGCTTCTCCACTGCATCTTAAGTGCCTAAAGCACTACAGCCAGCACTGATCTCCTTTCATTCTCTTTGTATTTAGCCGGCTTGTCTTTCTGTTTTTCTCATACAGAGGGTCTGGTTTGGCACAGAGATGCTATAACCTTGAGAAAGGAAGAAGAAACCTTTCCTAGGTCATGATTATTTGATGCTTGAAATCCAGAGTAACCAGTGCTTTCAATATTTTCATGTACACTGACATTAAGTATAAAAGAAAATAAATTTTCTATGATTCATTATGCTATTTTGTTAAAAGCATTTCTAAATATTAATAATGGGGTTTTAATAATCTTTTTCTTCCTTTCTCTTAGGATGGAAAGGCTTATAGTAGTGTTTAAGCCCATGTGCTCATAGAGAAAAATCTTCATGCAAGACTAGCTAGACGAGGCAACTCGAATTTTTAGACATTTAAGACAAAAGTATTGACTTTGGCCTCTGACTACGCAGTCAACAGATACCTCCAAGCGGTACAGTACATTTGAAAATAATGTAAGTAGAACGCCAAAGTTCGGACAAGTCAGCTATATTTTACGGTGCGCTATAATGTCACAAAACCAAACTGACTTTGTGTGATGTACCAGGAGAGAATAGCTTCTTCCTTTCAAACAGTATTAGATAGGTGTGACGCAGCTTGACTACAACTGAAGACCTCGCCCAGACTGGCTGTTCTCCAGAGCGTCATTAACAGAGCTGCGGGGTTCATCAAAAGCACTGGAACACATAAAACTGATGACGCAGGGCTTTACCTGGTTGTG
Organism: Brachyhypopomus gauderio; assembly: GCF_052324685.1. Classification (NCBI taxonomy): domain Eukaryota; kingdom Metazoa; phylum Chordata; class Actinopteri; order Gymnotiformes; family Hypopomidae; genus Brachyhypopomus; species Brachyhypopomus gauderio. The sequence continues at coordinate 6,561,171 of NC_135217.1, forward strand.
CACATCAACTTAACTTGTTCTGATTGTAAATGTGCATCACTTAGTCCATTACTCCATTCTGCAGAGCTAGGATTGCCGTCCTCGTTGCCTTGTGGAAGTGGAAACCTTGTGTAATTTTATCAAGTCGTCCTCCATGAACTGAACTGGGTGCTTACAGTAAGATCAAGATAAACCAGAGCCCATGTCTTATGGTATTTCTAACCCTGCATTTGAAATTAGATAGTCTAGAAAAACTTCAATAATGCTCTAGTCATGCTCTAAAATGATCATCTTCATAATTTTTCATTGTATCGTGGCTGTGGGTGTTATTTGTCCAGAACCTCATCTCAGGACTGGACTTCGGCTCACTCATTCACTCCAGAAGACTCTTACAGCTGATCCAGAATATCTCAGCTGCACATCTCATATGCATATGTCCTTACCATGGAGAAATGCTAATACAGTTCTTACCATGGAGAAATGCTACCACACTTCATACCAGGGAGAAATGCTTCCACAGTTCTTACCTGGGAGAAATGCTAATACAGTTCTTACCAGGAAGAAATGCTAACAGTTTTTGTTGGCCATTTTTTCCCTAACTCACTAAAAACTGCAGTGGTGAAGTCTCCCAGGAACCCAAGCCCAAAATGGTTCAGTTCATACCCGCAAGGCAGGAATTATTTTGTCGAAACAGAAAATAATATTTCTGACAGAGTGCCAGTGACCTGTGGTTTCCCTGCGGTTCAATTCTTGGGCTTCCTCTTGGCCACATCTTACAAGATGTTGGAATATCTTACCACAACTATGCACATGTCTCTCACGTTTACAAACAGCCACGACCCCTTGACTCTCTTTGTAAGTGCCTTGAGTACATCACTGATGGGATGGGCATAATTTTTCTTCCGTTGAATAAAGATAAAAACAGATTATTATATTTGGCAACAGCAATGAGAGACACAAACTGGCTGCCTTTTTGGATGCAAAAGCTCCAAAATCTAACGCGTTAGCTTGTAACCTTTGTGTACTAAATGGCTCTGATCTCAGCTTGTGCAGTCACATCAAATCAGTTACTAAATTAGCATTTTAGCACCTTTAGAACATCCACAAGATCAAAGATTTCCTGACAAAAGCAGACATAGAGAAAGCCATCCGTGCTTTTAGCTCTAGCTGGGTTGGCTACTGTAATCACCTCCTAATGGGTCTCCCAAAAAGATACTCAAACAGCTTCAGTTGATTGAAAATGCAGTTCAGTGAGTTCTCACTAGGAGAAAAACAGGAAAACACATCCGTCTTATTCTTAAGTCCTCAGACTGGCTACCAGTATATTACAGAGGTGACTTTAAGGTATGATTACTGGTCTATAAATGGTGTATTTCTATCTCCTATGCTGCAGCATTCTGAGCTGGGCAGACATTTTAGATCATTAGGAATTAGTCAGTTAGTTCTGCCCAGCTAAAGACTAACACAGACTGCATTTAGCCTTTATGTTCTTATTAAATGGAATCCGTTGTCATTGGATCTTAAAAGAGCCGCGACACAACATGATTTAAACATAAACGAAACACATTCTTATTTGGTCGAGCATGCAGATTCAGCACTGTTGCCTCAGATTCTGTAGCCCTGCACTTTTATCAAACCAGTCGATGCAGCTTTAATTGGTCATTTTTTATTTCCACCTTTTATCTCAAAACATTATAGGTTTAGTTACATTTTATGCAGTTTATATTTTCACTAATCACATTTATTTTTATTCATCTTATCATGATACACCAGGAGCAATCCCACTGTCTCTCTCTCTTTCACACACACACACACACACACACACACACACACACACACACACACACACACACACACACACACACACACACACACACACACACACACACTTCTTACATCAGTGCCTTGTTTTGTCTCTTTTCTTTCTCCCTCTATTTAAAGCCCACACAAACACGGGTCCAGTGCTACACATTGTTCTTCCATTCCTGTGTGCAAAGGATGCTGGGACTGAACTGCTACAGTGCGGTGTGTCGGCTCCTCTCGTCTCACCGCCAGCTCGACCGCCTCCTCGTCTCCTCTTAATCAGCTCGGTGCTGAGCTGCTTGGTTTATATTTATGAGACAGAATGGAGATACTGCGTTCCTGTCCAGCTTTCTCCCTGCCAACATCACGCGGCATTCATGTCTTCATTAACATATGTAAAACGTAATTTAAATATGTAAATTTTTAAAAATAAATTGATTTAACTTGGGAGAAACCCTTCCAGAGTGAAGCTATTTCCACCGTGTACTGAAAGTACTAATCAAATAAACTTCTTGCCTTTCCAAATGCACACACTCGACTTCACTGCACTCCACTGTCCTCCTGTGGTCTCCTGCATCAGATTTAAAACCCTGACATTTGCTTACAAGGCTAAAAGTGGAACATCCCCCTCCTACCTGAAAGCACGTCTCACCCCACACGTCTCACTCCTCACATGTCTCACCCCACACATGTCTCGCCCCTCACATGTCTCGCCCCACACATGTCTCACCCCACACATGTCTCACCCCACACATGTCTCGCCCCACACATGTCTCACCCTACACATGTCTCGCCCCACACATGTCTCACCCCACACATGTCTCGCCCCTCACACGTCTCACCCCACACATGTCTCACCCCTCACACGTCTCGCCCCTCACACGTCTCACCCCACACATGTCTCACCCCTCACATGTCTCACCCCTCACATGTCTCGCCCCACACATGTCTCGCCCTACACATGTCTCTTACCCTTCGTGCCTCAAGCACAGCGTACCTTGAACTACTGGCGTTCAAGAGACAAAGACATGCCTCAAGACTCGTGCCTGTAGCAGCACGCAGATGGTGGGATGATCTCCAACTACCTGTTCATGAATGAGTCCTAGTCAAGGCATTTAATTAATCATCAGTACTTATCCATGCACTGATTAAAAGCTGATGAACTGTTTAAAGTAAGTTCTGCAGTATGGATGAAACTGTCAAAAGAAAGTAATTATAAAATTTAACTCTACTGTGATTCAACTGTTTTTTTTTTCGCCCCAAAGGGCATCATAAGTGCTGAAAGGTTTTCAGTAATGAGTAAAAACAAGAGAGAAAAGAACTTAAGAAGTTATTTTTGTTCTATGCACATCCATTGTCTGCTAGTCTCAAACTGCTTTATCTGAATCATACACACTGCATTTCAGTCTAATTAGAGGTTACAAGACCAGGCTTCTACGTTTTTAATATACAACAACAAAACAACATCAACATCAAGCTTGCTGTGACGTGACAGAAGCAGCAGGAGGCGCTATCGGGGCTGTGGGGTCTTTAATGTCCATAATCACTCAATAACCAACACACAGCACACATTACAAACAAAAGGCTAGGTGTCATGGAAGGTGAACGCACTGTAATCACACTCGGCAAATAAGGAACAGGTTGGACAGTCGAGGGTGGCAAGACGCTGGCTCACTCCTGACAATACAGCGTTGGGAGGCTGGACCTGTGTGAATAATAAACTGAAAACACGTGAGGACTTTCACCTGAGGACTATCACCTGAGGACTATCACCTGAGGAGCATGTCAGTTCCCAGGTGATTGGTAGCGAGGGAATGTACGTTAAGTGGGGCGTGTGGAAGTGGGTGTCTGCCCTGAGCCATGGGACCGGCCTACCATGACACTCACTAAATGCATATTTAGATATTGAATGGAAATGGCTTATTTTTAAACTTTGAGTGTGTTACCTGTTCTTGTTATTTTTTAAAGGCTGTGCATCTTCAACTGCAGTTGCAAAACTGCCAAGTCAGTATTTATTTATTTTTATTAAAAAAATATTTATTTTTTCTATTGTCCTGCTATAGAACTTGCAGCCAATCACATGTCTCCCTGATAGTATTACATGATGAATAATTATCTGCCTGTAATTCTCAGCATTGAGGACACCATTAATCCTGACCAAATGACCAACTGTATTTGCTCAAAAAAAAAAACATATACACAAGGCTCAGTCTGGCATTTCTTAGTTATGAAATATTCGAAAGATGACGGAAGGCTATCGTATTTGAATGCACACCAAAGGACAGGCAAGGATTGGTGGTGACACCAAGATTTTTTTCACAGTTGTTCCTAGTGCAACAGAAAGACAACGGAAATATAAGCATTAATTCAGGCAGAATTTTTCGGGCAGCTTCAGAACCAAGAAGAAGGACCTCGATTTAGACCGGATTTATTAGGAGGAAATGATCTGACCTTCATGCTTTTATGTCTTGCGCAGTCCTCAGTCGAATAACACTACAGAGAGCTAACACACATGGCGTGAGGGGCAAAGGTCAAAGCACAGATCCACAAGGGATGGTGTATTCTACTTGTGTTTGGATGCTTCTCCGTCTATAATTACAAAACAATAGCAGTCAGGTAGGATCGAAAACATCCCAGGGTTGTTCCTGTGACCCCAATAATGTTTTCTAGCCTGTCCGTTAGGAGAGTGAGTTTTTGTGTCAAATTCTGTACTCAGATCAAATAGAACCAGCCAAGGTATATATTGTTCATCAGAGAATACAAACATTTTTAGTTTCATTTCTAAAGCTGTCTCTGTACTATGATTCAACCTTTTTCATGATTCTTTTGCAAGTTCTTATGTACATTTAGCTGGTGCATCACATATTTCTCCAAAATCATAAATTTACATAAATTAACGTTAGGTTCTATATACATATTAGCATTTCTCCATGGTAAGAAATAGGTTCTAATGTGAAAGCTCACAAGGTTTGAGATTAGGTTTCCTGTTAAGTGGCATGATTGCTGTTACTTTTAGAGTTTTTGTAACCAACATAGACAGAACATTTTGGTATTGTTAAAAGAGGCATGGTTATTTATGGGGACACTTCCTTAAGCAACCCTGAAAAGGCTGAATCAAGGAAACAAGCAAGTAATTTAGGGGAGGAAACGATTTTAATCATCTGCTGAAGTGGAGTTCAAAATTCCAGCTTCACTGGTTCAGCCACACTGAACCCAGTTTCTGCATCAGCCACGCATCTATTTATGAAAGTGTGCACGAAATCATTACTGCTGCAGTTTGCTGGTATCTGAGATCCAGTGACTGGTTATAACTCTGGTTAGATATATTGTTGAAAATGTATCTGGAATTATTCTTGCTGTTTAAAAAAAAAATCATGATACTGTTGTGCATGCTGTAGTAGTGTTATCTTTCCAAACATACCAACATATTTTAATAATTACTGAAGGTTTTAGTGAATATACTGCCCCCCTCCACTCCACCCACACCTCCATAAATCAGCGTGTTAATGAACATATGACAACCTCCACCTCTGGACAGTTCAGGTCAACACATGCTTCCTCCAAGATGTGTGAAGGCATGCACCACATTTCAAACACATGCTGCAACTGTCCTGAAGGAGCTGCCTGCCCTGGTCAACAACCACAAGAACACAGACATCTGTGATTGGCTAATGTCACCGGCCATGCCAGTTCTTCTGTCTTGGACTCGTGGCCACAGATGGCCGTGGCATCATCAATGCTTGAACCTCTGAACTCCCAATGGCAGGACTAGCACTTTGTTTTTTTGTAAAAAGAAACCCCATTTACCTTCTAGATGACCCCATTTACCTTCTAGATTTTATATATATATATATATAATATATATATATATATTCCAAGGCACTAGCTTTTTTGCCTATTCCCTTTACTTCTTAGTGATGCTAACGCTTTGTACAATATGAATATATAAATACAGTTTGGACAGGGTGGAACCTCTGTGGCATGCCAAGGCAGTTAGCAGACTGTCTGTGAAGCCAGGATGTCTGCAGCCTGCTGGTGGTGGTTCTGGTTTGTCAGTGACTATCTGTTGGCAATGACTAATGCCAGACTGAGCCCAGCGCTTCAAGGACCGGGAACAGCTCTTTCTTGCCGGGGTGGATCAGGGCTGGATGTTAGCCCTCAAAGTTAGACCAGTGTTTCTTAGCACTATTTGGACATCCCACAGTTCAGTGACCACAATTTGCTGAAAGTTTCATTACTGTGTTGTACTGCAAAAGAGAACTGTCATATCAGACACGAATACACAGACGGCATGCAGAATCCAGTGTGGTGCCAGCCATAACTTCATACGGAGATGAACTTTAACACTGATGCGTTGTTGTTTGGGATATCTGGTCTGGCTGACATGAAGCTTGATTCGTTAGGCCGTCTTGAGCTGTACCTCCAACCCTAGGTCTGCTTAACCTGGTGCTGAATGGATCTGAAAGGTAAAATTTGGCCTCCTGGCACTTACTGGTGAGCCGATGTAATTCAATACACTAATTTCATATTTGAATTATGATTATGTATGTGCACACTGTATTAGCACTATCAGATGGCCCATGCACAGGCCAATATATAGTAGTTGATTCGACGAGGACTTTTATATTGGTAGCAGTGATCATTATTTGGTGTGTCAGCACCATCGTGCCCCGTGTGAATACTGCTTCACAGTCATTTCTGCTGTACAAATACGAAGACCCCCTGCAAGGAATTTCTTCAGCAAGTCTGACTTAATGCCAAGCTCTTCTGTTGGAAATGGTCTTTGAGAGCAGTTCTTCTTTAGGGTTGGGTCTTGGAAACAGAATCATATTTAAAGCTCAGGGGTGCGACGCAAAAGTTCCACCATCAGAAACTTGTACTGAAGCCGAGAGCCTTTTCTGAACCTTTCGTCGCTTCCAAAAGTCGAGTGTTTGTGCAATCTTCTTTTGCCCGTCATTCTTACTGGGTCTGCTGTGTATGGTCATCTCTCACTGCGTGTCCATTTGGGGTCATTCGTTCTCTTATCTCTGCTATAGGTGGATGCATAAGGGATCAGAGAATATGTTTCTCCTTCCGCAGCATTCACTCCTGTGTGTGTGTGTGTGTGTGTGTGTGTGTGTGTGTGATAGTAGTGATTTGCTTATCACCTTTGCCACAAGTTGTTTTAATAATAATTGACAGTTTAAACACATTAATATTCATGAGGTGTATTTCAACAAATGGAATGATGCAACTGCAATGTTTATATTCTGAGCCAGTATTTGATACTGGTTAGTAGCCCGATTTTGTGATAGCATTAGAGCAATAGACTGTCAATTAGGGCTTTGGGTCCAGAATAATAAGTCTGTTCAACACTTTCAACTCTTTTTCTATGAAAGATGTGGTCTCTATAGACAAAATAAGCATTGAAAAGGTTAGTTAACCACAGTAGGTGTTAATCTAATGCTGGATTTTAAACCCTGTGTGATCTCCTCGATGACAGATAGAGTCTAATTTGGATCAACTCTGCTCTTTCCAGTGGGTGTAATGTCTGAGAATATATCTCACTCTCTGTCTCTCTTATGGATGAGCTGCAATAGACTCTAAATAGATTAGTGAACAGATTAAGCTGCATGATTTTTCCTCTTAGAAAAGCAATGATTTGTGCATGTGAGTGTGTGCGTGTATGCATATTTTGTGTTTAACTACATTTATGCAGTCACAGTGCATGTATGTACCATAGCATACTTACCATACCAGCGTTTTTCAGCAAATTACTGTGAGACCTCAGATACCACCTGTTACTGTCTCCTACTACCCTCTAACAAGTGATTCTCATAATTGGCTTTGGTGAATAGAGGGAATGCCAATACAGACTTTTTAAGGGTAACTGAAAATAATTATTATCACTTGTAAGAGTAATGTGCAAGCCTGTGATTTTTTTTTATATCCAATCAGACATCATGGCTGTGGCAAGCTTCTATTATATGTGGGTGTGATTGCATCAGGGCCCTTTTTGCATCAGCCAGTTCAAATCAGCCTTGATTGGATGGCTTGTGTTTCCTGGCATGGAAATTGCCTGTTAACTTTTTGGTCTTCAGTGCGCTGCGCCCGAAGGCTCATAGGCTGACGTCTGAGCAGACATGTCCACTTTACACCCAGCTGGGAGGTCAAGTTGTCATTGTGAATGTACAGAATCATTTCAGCTCGCCTCACCCTCTTTGTTGCTCACTGTGTGTGTGTGTGTGTGTGTGTGTGTGTGTGTGTGTGGTACTGCTGCAATTCAGCTCATTAAGTAGCTGAAGAATGCCAGTGTATTGTTCTACATCCAGCATCTTACCACATTTTATATCAGGAGAAAAGGATCAACACACACACACACACACACACACACACACACACACAAAGAACAAGTAGATGTATGACAGACTGAGAGGCCGCATGGCTGTGCTGTTATCAGCTGATCTCTTAGCTCCTTCTTCTTGGCCTGCAGCCTAATCGATTCTCCCTGCCCCACTCTTCATTTTTTCTCCAACTCTATTTATTCCCTTTATCCGTGCTCATTATAGGATTACTTACACACTTTGGGTTCTTAATTTACGTGTGTCATAGCCTAATGATACATAATGATTGGAATGATGGTGTGGGAGATTTCGGTGGTGTGGTTTACTTTTATGTGTTTGATGTGTTTTACTTTTAAAGGTTCAGCCCACAATATTGCTTAAATTCTATTGTAGTTCATATACGGGCTATCCAGAGTTAATAAAAAACGTAATTATTAACCTCATCACACAAAGCATGACTGAATGACTCTTGAAGCGTCTCTCGAAACACATGCCTGTATGGAGAAGTGCATTAACACTTTCATTCTTGTAAAGTTAAGAGCACTAAGCAAACAAACAAACAACAAAAAAAAAGTTTTACAAAATGGCCACAGATATAAATATAGAACTGATCATATACAAATGAAAATCAGTATCAAAGCATTAAAAGCCCATCTGAAAAGACAAATGATAATTAAACATTTATTGACTGGAATGTTAAGAAAAATTAAATGGGTTTAGTAATGAGACCAAGTAGGGGACGACTTCATAAAAAAGGTGCTAGTGCAAATTCTGCTGGGAATAACACTGCTGAAAAGAAAAAGAAGATGGACGCTAAACAGACAGGAAATCCTGGTCAATTAAATTTTGATTGCAATGAATATTCCACATCGTACCTCTAATGTTGGCCTAAATTTGATCTATTTTACTTGTGAGGTCTGTCCCTCTTGTTGGACTATGTTGAATAATACATCAATTCAGCATTGTACGAATGTCCTGATTTGTTGGACAGCCTGTGTCGTTTCCAAATCAAATTATGCCTGCGTTGCGTGAAGCATCTGGTTATTACAAAATGTTTTCATTTATTTATGTGGATTCATTCTGTCTGAGAGGGATTGTTGTAATATCAGTGTGACAATACACATACAGTATCTCAGCCCCAGTAACCTTAACTGGCTAACTGTGTCCATTGTTATAATCTTTTTAATATTTAATACAGCAAACTGTATTTGATTTTGGCCTGAGTAGTACTGGGTCGTACTGATAGTCCTGAGTAGTACCCCTTATAGTACTGATACTACAGTGTTATTGCACTATCCATTATCAACACAGCTGCTATCATTTCATATATCAGTGCGGCCCTGTAACCCAAAGTCCATGAGTCCCTAGAAAGATCCGCTGCTGTGCTAACTGGACAAGACCAACTGCAGTGAAACAAATTGTGCTTAACTTTCTGCTGTGCACTGGAGACAACCTGGCGACAGCACAAATGTTGCAGAATCATTAATCCTGTAGCATCGCGGCGAAGAAAGAAGAGTCCGAGGAAGACCTCACGGCTCCAGCAAGCACTTTTTCAGTGGCAGAAGAATAGTCAAAGAAGCCAAACAAGGCAGCACTGACTTAATGGAAAAATGGGAGAGGGTTAGCTAGAGCTTACGCAGCAAAAACACACCAAGACCTACCCAAGACACAAGCATGAACCAAACTTTAACACAAACACACCAAGACCTACCCAAGACACAAGCATGAACCAAACTTTAACACAAACACACCAAGACCTACCCAAGACACAAGCATGAACCAAACTTTAACACAAACACACCAAGACCTACCCAAGACACAAGCATGAACCAAACTTTAACACAAACACACCAAGACCTACCCAAGACACAACCATGAACCAAACCCCAACACAAACACACCAAGACCTTCCCAAGAAACAACCATGAACCAAACTTTAACACAAACACACCAAGACCTACCCAAGACACAAGCATGAACCAAACTTTAACACAAACACACCAAGACCTACCCAAGAAACAACCATGAACCAAACCCCAACACAAACACACCAAGACCTACCCAAGACACAACCATGAACCAAACTCCAACACAAACACACCAAGACCTACCCAAGAAACAACCATAAATTAAACCCCAACACAAACACACCAAGACCTACCCAAGAAACAACAAAACCCCTGTTGGATTTAAACATTAAGTTTAAATAAGTCTAAATAAGTTCGTGGAGAGGCGTGCGGCAACATGGGAGTCCTCACCACTCACCTCACCTCCCTACAGGCTCCACCCATAAAGCCTAGGGCAACCTCCACACTGCTGGCCATGCCAACACCTTCTGCTTGGCTGCCTTCATCCCACAGTCTTCCTCATCTCACGTTTCCCTACTTTGTTGCAGTCAGTTACACATGATCTCCTCTACTGTGCCAGGCTCCTCTCGTTGGCAGTGAGATGTTCCTCTCCATGGCTTGCAGCTCTCTTCCTCTGTGAAACAACGGCTGGAGGGTCCTAATCAGATTCTCTCACTCTTCTCGCCTCCCCACATTCGCCAGTTCTATTTTTACCAGTTGCCTGAGGCTCCCATTAGTTTCAAGAGCGGAGGCAAGTTTTCCCCCCTGTTCTTGGAGTATTGCTTATTTAGCAGGAGGAGGAGGATTTGGTGATGCGATGGGGTGGAGGTTAGTCACCAAAGGGACTACCCGTTTTCACAAAGTGAGATTACATTTCGGTTATATTGGCTGTTTTGTAGTTGTGTCTTTTTTTATAGTAGTGGTTTCTCATAGGCTTATTGTGAATGAAGTGAGTGGGCTGATCTGAAGCGCTAATGGTTTAGCGCAGGGTGTCTGATATCCTGTGTGTAATTACGTTTATGTGCTATGCTCGTTTCAGTGGATTCACCAGTTGATGCTGAGCTGCCGTCTGTATTTGGGTGTGTGTAAAATGTTTGGGCGGGTCCGACGGCACCCTGCTCCTTCCCTACCCCTTTATTTTTTTACGATCTTTGGCACAGAACACTATGGACTCCTTAACCAGAAACTTTTTCCCCATAGTCTTATGGTAGCGTTTCAATCTTTGACTTCAGCCGCACTGTAGTTTGTGTTCTCCGGATGTTCTCAGTGGATCTCTGCTGCTTTGCTGTTAATTTATGCTTTGCTGCTGGAATGACTCTACCAACAGAGCATCTCCTGGGACGGATAAGAGGGAACAGTCATGCTGTCTTGTAAACAGTCCAGCCCACAAAACATATTTCCAACAATACACTCATCATTTGCGATCTAGTTGAAGAGGCACCTAAATGTTTATTTCAGATTGGACATTGTATTTTTCTAGGGATCTGTATACCACACATTTGTTTCTGACAGGTGGCATTGTGGATTTCTATTGCTCTGCATGTAAAGGGTAAAAGAATGGGGGAATTGTCCTCGCATAGTTAAATAATCTATTTATCTGCCTATCTTTGCATCCCTAGTTCACAATAAACCGTTGTATTTACTCTTGTGTTACATGGTAACATGCTACACATGTTACATGGTAACATCAACCTCCTTAGCCTCAGTGAATTTCACGCTGTTCTCAAATTGATTATTCTTTCCTTTGTTTTTATACTGTTTAGCTTGAGATAATTAGCCATATACAACTCAGCGGATTCATTAATCATCTGTATGCAAACAGCTTAATTTTCATACATAAGGCCCACAGTTGTTGCATCATAAGCAATGTTGCTGTAAAATGTACAGTCATATTGCTTCTGCAGTTATTTGTATGTAAGTTATATAATACTGGTGTAATATTTCTTCCTGGCAGAGTCCTTGTGTCAGTTTTAAGTTAAGAGACACTTTGACATACTGTGCATCGCTTCCTGTGAGAAAGTTCCCAATCCATCTTTCTGTACATTCTTTAGACAGAAGTGCTGTAGCTTTTCCATCATAATGTGTGGTCTAATGGTGCTAGGTAGCAGTAAAAAAGACTGCAGAAAATCTGTCCATCTTGATGGCAGCCTCTGCAGTAGTTTGACTCACAACACTGACTTAAGTTGATACTTTTTAAGGAACTGTGGTAGACATGTTGGGGCTAGTAGATATAAGTAAGACAACCAGTCTATTCTGGTAATTTATGATTACGCCACTAGCTGTCACTGCCTAGCATGCAGTCTCACCCTCCCCTAGCTCCTCTCTTCCCCTAGCTCCTGTCTTCCCCTAGCCCCTCTCTTCCCCTAGCTCCTCTCTTCCCCTAGCTCCTGTCTTCCCCTAGCCCCTCTCTTCCCCTAGCTCCTCTCTTCCCCTAGCTCCTGTCTTCCCCTAGCCCCTCTCTTCCCCTAGCTCCTCTCTTCCCCAAGCTCCTGTCTTCCCCTAGCCCCTCTCTTCCCCTAGCTCCTCTCTTCCCCTAGCTCCTGTCTTCCCCTAGCCCCTCTCTTCCCCTAGCCCCTCTATTCCCCTCGACCTCATCTTCCCCTAGCCCTGTCTTCCCCTAGTTCCTGTCTTCCCCTAGCCCCTCTCTTCCCCTAGCCCCTCTCTACCCCTAGCTCATCTCTTCCCCTAGCCCCTGTCTTCCCCTAGCCCCTGTCTTCCCCTAGCCCCTCTCTTCCCCTAGCCACTCTATTCCCCTCGACCTCATCTTCCCCTAGCTCCTCTCTTCCCCTAGCTCCCCTCTTCCCCTAGCTCCTCTCTTTCCCTAGCTCCTCTCTTCCCCTAGCTCCTCTCTTCCCCTAGCTCCCCTCTTCCCCTAGCTCCCCTCTTCCCCTAGCTCCTCTCTTTCCCTAGCTCCTCTCGTCCCCTAGCCCCTGTCTTCCCCTAGCTATTCTCTTCTCCTAGCTCCGCATATCCCCTAGCTATTCTCTTCCCCTAGCTCCTGTCTTCCCCTAGCTCTTCTCTTCCCTAGCTGCTGTCTTACATTTACATTTACATTTATGGCATTTGGCAGACGCCCTTATCCAGAGCGACTCACATTTTTATCTCATTTTTTTAATACAAAAAAATCAGTCATGGCCTCAGGTCTGGGAATCGAACCCACAACCCTCTGGTCAGAAAACCAGTTACCTACCACCAGGCCATGACTCCCTGTCTTCCCCTGCTCCTCTCTTCCCCAAGCTCTTCTGTAAGACAGGAGTTAACACCAGATAAGGACACTAATCTTATGAGCACAATAATTCGAGGTTCAAAATGTTTGTTTTTGTAGAGCCACCGTGTGTCCATCATGCTGAGGGATGACTGGGCACTGTGAGAGGTGGGAGAAAGCCTCCCATCTTCATGAAGATGTGGTAGGCGTCCGCCCAGGTGTCAGCTTTGGCACGGGATGGCCTGCTGGTGGCTGAGGAAAATGTTACAACAGATGTGGCAGACGGCAGCCATCAAACTCTAATCTAATTAGTGGGACAGTCCTGGCCTGTTGGTTCCAAATGTCAGCATAAATGTGAGTTTCCTAAACCTCAGAAAGGTGAATTCCATGGCCAAGTGTAACCCATGTCCCAAGCTCAGAGTTAATAGAATACTAAATATGTCTGAGTTTATATGGAGCCTGGATTTGTAACTCTCATGGTAGACTGCTAGATAGAGACTTTCTGACTTCAGTAAGGAAGGAGTGCTTAGAGAGAAAGAAGATATTCTAAATAAAGGAGCCATTACTGAGACAAACAGGCTATTATGGATCAAGCGAACAGGAGAATGCAGGCTCTATCTGTTTTGTTTGACTCTATGGACATTTCACTTCCATCTTCTCAGCAAGAACTGTGACTGAAGACAGACCCCCAGAACACCCCTTAACAAGGTCCAGTGGACTAAGAAATGTGACGGCGCTGTACAAAGCACGAGCGATGTGCAGGCTGTACGCTGCAGTTTAGTTTGCGAGTGGATGTGTTCACACAGACCCTGAAGGCAACGTTGCTCCAGGGAAAGACTGGCTGTTGAATCTGATAGCTCACAGTCGCCACAGGCGTTAATAATGGGACTCCAATCGCTCCACTTTGCGGAGGAGCTGCTTACCAATTAAGTGGGCATTAGATTTCTTTAAGTAGTATTTAAAAGAGTAAAAGTTAAGCATTGATATTAACCAAAGAGCACTATTGTGGCTGAGGATTATGAGGTAGACACTGTTGTGGTTGAGGATTATGAGGTAGACACTGTTGTGGTTGAAGATTATGAGGTAAACACTGTTGTGGTTGAGGATTATGAGGTAAACACTATTGTAGCTGAGGATTATGAGGTAAACACTGTTGTGGTTGAGGATTATGAGGTAAACACTATTGTGGCTGAGGATTATGAGGTAAACACTGTTGTGGTTGAGGATTATGAGGTAAACACTATTGTGGCTGAGGATTATGAGGTAAACACTGTTGTGGTTGAGGATTATGAGGTAAACACTATTGTGGCTGAGGATTATGAGGTAAACACTATTGTGGTTGAGGATTATGAGGTAAACACTATTGTGGCTGAGGATTATGAGGTAAACACTGTTGTGATTGAGGATTATGAGGTAAACACTGTTGTGGTTGAGGATTATGATGTAAACAAATGCAATGATTAGTAGGTGGTTCCTAGAAATCTAGCAATCTGAGAGTGAATTGATGGTACACTGTCTAGGCAGAAAATTACAAGCCGTGTCTCTGCAGGAGATAGGAAATATCGCACAGATTACTCAGCATGGTCTATGAGTGTTATGCCACAAGTAATGGCTGACTTATATCAGCTGACTGGGCTACGCCCAGGGCTGACCACACCTTTAACCTAAATATCTAAAATATTATGATAGCCTAAAATGGACACTTGCTGCTCATCCAACACTTCTCAGTCTTGACCATTTGCTATTTTATCAGAATAAGGATGCGTGGCTGCCAGATTTTGGTATGCAAATACCAATTGATATTGATACTAATCACTCACCATTGCTCATCATTCTCATGTAATAAAGTCCCTGTGTTATCCTAACGTTACTACCTGCTTACGTACTACACTTTCCCACTCAGTCTGTCCCTTGGTTTCTCTTTCACAAGCCTGCATCTCTGGCTGCTGCTCTCCCTGTCTGCTGCTGCTGTCTTCACCTACAGAGGACGTGGAGGCTACAGCAGCGAACATGTCTGTGATTTTTACACATTTTGTAGCATCTACATTGAGACTCTTCAATTTCTTCACGCGTAACTTCTCCGCACCCCCTTTCTGCCGCTTCTGTTGCTCCACGCTGCCTCTCCTTTAACAACGCGCTCAACACGGAACGTAGCGGGAGTTACAGCGGACCACGCAGAGAAAGGGTGGGGTCGCTTTCGTCTAGGCCTGTGTTGAAAAAATCGATTTTCCGATTCAGAATCGATTCGCATATGATGATCTGATTATCGATTCGTACGTCCAAAGATCGATTTTTTAGTGAACTTTTACCCCTGCCTCGTCACTGAATTCACGCAGGTGTGCTCGGTCTAACTAACTGTAAAACAACATGGCGACGGACAGTGCCGGTAACGACGATAGTCAAATCGGCAATCTAAAAACAGAAGGACAGTTTATCCAGTGTCAGTGACTATTTACATTTAGTCCATGTCACTGACAGTTTACCCAGTGTTTTTACAGTTTAAAAAAGTTAAAAATGCTCTTGTAACGTTGGGCGCAAGGCGATGGACGAGACAGAATCCTTTGCACTTTCCAAATCGTTACGTTTATTACATTTACCGAAGCGCAGACAGCGCACATAAAACACGTTTACATAGAACATGTGTGACTCAAACAACGACGAGCACAGGACGCTGCGCGAACGCACATTAAATGGACAAACCCCACGTGATGACGAGAGAGCCACAGGTGAGGATTATCACAAGACGCACCCGCACCCGCGGAGATACGCAGACGAGTAGCCGCAGACAACGTTAACACACGCCCAACAGGGAGGGGTCGGGGACCGTAACGTGACAGTTCTGTTATTATATTCTTACTTTAAAGAAAAATACACGTTTACATTTTATACTTTCAGTTTATTAAGTGTGAGCACTTTTAAAATAAAAATGCATTTGGTAGCAACAGCTTTTGGGTGACTTCTTAATTATTTCAATCATAATAATAATGCACTGGTTAGTGTCCCAGTAGGAGTCCACTGTTGCAGATATAGACACCTCAAAAATGTCCTCTGTTTATTGTCCTGGATTACCTTTCTTGAAGGTAGATTTATGATTACCCTTTTCACCAGTCTTCCAGCCATCAGTAACTACCAACTAGCAGTAACTATTTGCTGATTAATATTGATATAATACTAGTTTTAACATGTTGCTTCTGTACATAGTCAGGAAACAGCTCAAATAAATACATTTTTAATAACACTAAACCCCGAATTAGATCGAATCGGATCGAATCGATTAAATCGGATTAAATCGAAATAAATCGATTCTTAATCTTCAGAATCGGAATCGTATCGATTCTTGGAATTTGAATCGATACCCAGCCCTACTTTCGTCCTATATCCTGATTGGTTCAGTCCACTGTCTATATTAAAGATGGGCAAGTACACCAGATTACCAGTCCAGCCCTGGCTACGCCCCCTTTCTAGCTGTCCCTGCGGTTTCCCTGCTCCTCGTGTCTGTGTTGTTCCTTGCTCGTTGATCCCGCCTTGTTGTCTGTTTCTATGGTTTCCTCCCCGTTTGCCACGCCCGTGTCATCATTGTCTCCACCTGTGTCTAGTTTAGTCCTGTGTATTTAAACCTCTTTGTATTTCTCCTCCGTGTCGGTGATTGTGTTCATGTACTTATTCCAGTGTGAATCTTATTCTGTGAGTACTTCTCATTTTCACTGCCCAGTCGCTCTGTGTTTCTGTTTCCTGGTTGTTTCGTTTGTTCTGCGTTCTTCCCGAGTATATCATTCGGTCATGTCTCTCTATGTTTCTTGTTCTGACTCCTTATCGGATTTGACCTCTGCTTTTCTGTTTGACCCTGATTTCCCTTCATTAAATCTTGCTCTCCTCAGCGTTTATGTCCGCCTCCTAGCTCCGCCGCGTTACATAAACTTAATATCTGAGGACAATATCAGTTTAGTTTTAGGTCATGGCTCCATCAGTTATATGATCTTCCTGTTCAATATAATCAATTATAAATGTGTCTGTCTGAAACATCAGTAAAAGTAAAATCTTTCTAAAGAAAAGTGCTGGCAAAATGTATTACAGGGGATTTAAAAACAATCTCATACATTTGAAGGCATTTAGTTACATAAAAATAAATCTTAAAATTGTCTGTTTACAAGTATCATTTGCTTCTAATAAGGACACTTTTTAAATTCACATTATGTTTGCCATTAATTGTTGTAAATATGATGCCTAATGGACTCACCAAATGGGATTTTAATTTAGAAAGTTTGCTTTTATTTAATAGGTGCAGTATATTAATAGAAAATAATTAAATAATATATGCAATGTATCTCTTAAAAATAAAAAAGGAATCCAGAAAGGGGCAGACACACTCTGCAAAGCTCATGACTGAGTGCTTGTAGCCCCTATAGATGATATACAAATCAAATGTGCAATCTCCAATGGACAGAATGCTTGGTTCAGGGCCACCGCTGTGTCCTGTACCCCTGTGTCCTGCACCCCTGTGTCCTGTCCCCCTGTGTCCTGCACCCCTGTGTCCTGCACCCCTGTGTCCTGCAGTCCTGTGTCCTGCAGTCCTGTGTCCTGCGCCCCTGTGTCCTGCCCCCCTGTGTCCTGCACCCCTGTGTCCTGTACCCCTGTGTCCTGTACCCATGTCCTGGTTATATTGTTTAGCAGTGTTTTTTATTTGAAAGCACTTTTGTTTTGGTCAAGATAAAAGATGCTGTATGTGTTGAGCAGAAAAGCACAGAAATGTGGCACAGAAATGTCTATCCTCCTTAGCATCATGTATAAAACTGCCCATATTAGCCATTTCTAAATACCATTTGTCCTATCTTCCTTTTCCCTTTTTTGCCTGTGCCTGTCTCGCTCTCTCTCCCTATCCCTAACTGTACCTGCCTCTCTCTCTCTCTCTCTCTCTCTCTCTCTTTCTCCCTAACTGTGCATGTCTCTCTCCTGTGCTCTTCTAGACTGCCTCTGCCTCATTCCAACGTCTCAGCATTTGACCATCCCAGTCACATTAGTGGCATGGTTACTCTGCCAATGTTAAGATGGCTAAATAATAATAATAATAATAATAATAGATTTTATTTGTAACGCACTTTTCATTTTATAAAATCTCAAAGTGCCAAATAGATGACTGTCACGTACACCAATACACACACTATAATAAAGAACAACCAGGTCATTTCATTAAATATTTCTGGTAAATATTTTCCAGTTTGCTGTAATGATATGCTAATGAGCATGTCCTATCATCCGTGCCAAAGAGAAAATGTTATTTCTATCACAAGCCCTCTGGGGAACATCATCAGCTAAAGAGAGACTATGGCACAGAGACGATGTCAGAGACACTGATTAATTCAGTACGTTCACAGGAGTGAAGATTCAGGATGTTCATGCCACATTCCATCAAATATTTATATACAAATTTTTAGTAAAATATTTAGTCAAAAACATTAATCTGAACAAGACATTTTCAAAACTTTAGTTATTATTAATAATAATAATAATAATAATAATAATAATAATAATAATAACCTGTAAAATATGCTCAAATTAACTTATTGTTGTGACGCTGGGTGCGAGGCGAAGGACGAGACACAGATCCTTGCTTTAGCAAACGTCACGTTTATTGACTCCAACTATTGCGCAATACAGCGCACGTAAAACATGGAACACTCACACTGAAACGTGTAGACTTTAGACAACGACGAGCACAAGACACTGCGCGAACGCACATTAAATAGACAGACCACATCAACCCCACGTGACGACGAGACGAGCCACAGGTGAGATGGATAATGACAAGACGCACCCGCACCCACAGAGAGACACTGACGCAGACGAATAGACGCAGACAACGTTAACACACGCCCCAAAGGAAGGGTTCGGGGACCGTAGCGTGACAGACGCCCCCACCAAGGGCACTACCCGTCCCGGGGTGCCAACAGGACAGAGTGCCCCGAACCCACGTCGATGGGCGGATCCGAAGCACCCAGTCCTGCGTCTGGGAGATGACCGCCCTCGGTGGAGACTCTGCCACCAACAGCTTAGAACACCCTCCCTGGGAAGACCGGGGAAAACACGTTAGACACGTTTAACGGGACGGACACAAACACACAAACAGGAACACTTACACACAGAGGAACAAACGGGAAAAAGGGGTTCGGTACACATACGGGCAGACTCACGAACACTGGGACAGACACACACGAAACAGGCGCCAGACTACGCGCCAGGAGTAGAGCGATAAGGGGAGAGAGATCGGGAGCTGCAGGTGCTGCAGCGAACGGTCCTCCTCCAGGCTTTGCTGCGCCGGGTGCAGCGCGGTGGGCGGACGCGCCGGGTGCAGCGCGGCGGGCGGACGCGCCGGGTGCAGCGCGGCGGGCGGACGCGCCGGGTGCAGCGCGGCGGGCGGACGCGCCGGGTGCAGCGCGGCGGGCGGACTCTCCCCCCAGCTGGCCGTATGGTACGCCCGTCTCGCTCCGCGACCGTCCTCTGGAGTCGACCGTGGGCTCTTCCACCTCCATCTCGGTCGCCTCGCTGTCCCGGCTCCAACTCATGGGCTGCTCCGGGCTGCCACCCCGGGAGCAGTCCATCCTCTCTCCTCCGGAGCGATCTGAGGACGGGGTCCACCTCCCCTTCACAGTCCCAGCAGAACACTCAGAGGGGGGCAGACTGCCCTCGTCCTCTGAGTAGAGTTCGCTGTCCGTGCACTCTGAGACGCCTGAGTGCACGGACGGAGGACGATCTTCCTCTTCGTACTCCTCCTCTTCCTCACCGTAACCTACGGCAGGTGCGGAGTACTCCGACGGAGGGTAATCGTCCTCGTACTCCTCCTCCTCACCACCGTAGTTAACGGTGGAGGCGTCGCAAACCGACGGAGGGTAATCCACCTCCTCTTCCTCACCATAGTTCACAGTGGAGGCGTCGCATATCGACGGAGGGTAGGCGTCTTCTCCCTCTTCACCCTCACCGTAGTATATGGCGGGGGCGGAACAAACCGAGGGAGCCTGGTCCTCCTCTTCGCCTTCCTCTTCCTCATCCTCGCCTTCCGAGCCCTCTTCTGAGAACTCGCCTTCCGGGGTTTTCTCGGTGGCGCATATCTCCACGGCACCTACCCATAGAGGTGAGAGGTCCCGGGAAGGCGAGGGGTGTCGCTCTCGCCACATTCGTTCCGCGGTCTCACGGAAATACACCGCCATCTCCGCGGTGGAGGACGCCTGAGCCTGACGCAGCATGAGCGCACAGACAGGGTCCTGCTGCATCATCTCAGGGGTCACTGTGGTCTTGCGGTGGTGGGCAGGGGAAGAGGCGTGATGTCGTTTGCTGGGCTTCTTGCCCTTCTTTGGTCGGGTCACGTAGCCTGGCATACTTGGGTGTCTCAGACGGCTCGTCGTTCTGTGACGCTGGGTGCGAGGCGAAGGACGAGACACAGATCCTTGCTTTAGCAAACGTCACGTTTATTGACTCCAACTATTGCGCAATACAGCGCACGTAAAACATGGAACACTCACACTGAAACGTGTAGACTTTAGACAACGACGAGCACAAGACACTGCGCGAACGCACATTAAATAGACAGACCACATCAACCCCACGTGACGACGAGACGAGCCACAGGTGAGACGGATAATGACAAGACGCACCCGCACCCACAGAGAGACACTGACGCAGACGAATAGACGCAGACAACGTTAACACACGCCCCAAAGGAAGGGTTCGGGGACCGTAGCGTGACAATTGTATTGATGGGGAAGAGTCATGACTGGTTTTATTCTACATGAACCAACTGAAGCTTTTCTCCAGTTTTATAACTGAGAAGCATTTAAATTTCTATTCCTAATAGCTGAATAGATGCACGACTCAGATATAATAACTTCATATTAAGCCACTGAAATGATAATTAGTTAAAAGGTTTGCTAAATATATTTGCCCCATGAGCGTCTTCGTTTTTTGCTTTTCTACTTGGTTTTCTGATCACACTTCCTGCTTTCGTGAAGTAGAGTCACACTGGCGGCTCTAGTAGAACATTCATGAATTAGCAATGGCGCTAAATTCAAGCTTGCACATCCACTAGTACTCTAGCATTACACACGACAAAACGTACATTTAGTGAAGCGTGTGCCTTTCTGTTGTTATAAATGTGTTAAGCCTATGATCTTGACACAAACACGCATGTGTGTGTGTTACACACAGATCCGAGGATACAGGTATATGTACGATTTAATCACATTTCCAAATGGTGTCCGATTACAGACAGACATTTCTTGAGAAGATGAAGTGAAAATGGAAGAAGCCTAAAGTTAGTATTTACATTATACATCACATTATCATTTGCGGTTCCTTTTATTACAAACCTCATTCTATTGTTCTGAGAACCCTTTGTAGATCAATACCAAGACAAAGAAGACACATTATCTGTGACCCCAGCATGACCTGGAACTGAATCCAAACTCCTCCTCCCTCATCAAACGAACGCTAATTACTGATAAGCACTCAAGCCTCCCACAACATCTGACTGTCTTAACTGAGTTGATGATGTATGAGTTTCCCATTATGATTGTACTGCTGTTATTGTCTGTGACTTTCACAAAACACATTGACTAAAACTGAAGCCCAACCCAAATCACACCCATCCTCCTTCCCACAAGCTTTATGAATATGACCCGTGATGTTCAGAGCTGCTCTGATGCTCAAGGACTTCATATGACTGTAGGGATGTTTGCTCATTATTCATGATGACTGGTATATGGTGAAAATAAATATGAATAATATACAATATTAAAAAAATAATTCTCCATGCCTCAGATCATAACTGTAGAGATGAGGACAAACCGAATCAGATAGACTATTATCTAGGCCAGAGTATTAATGAAACTGTAGTTCGTTTGAACTTATTACTTTACCACATAGCTATGAGCTCTTCCTGTACAAATTACACAATAAATAGTCACGTCCAGTTACTAAGCTGTCATTTCAGTGTTGTATGACTTTAAAATGTTTGTTCAAACAGCTACATCAAAACCAAAAGAAAAAGGCTTCACAAACAATAATAATAGCTATTATTACTGTCTCAATCTGGCCTATTACAGGAAGCTACACTGCGAGCCCCATCCAACTCATCATAACAGCGACACAGAAAAAGACGCAATACAAAATGATGGGAGGAGGTCCTACTTCCTCGTCCATAAAAATATCATCAAGATCAGAACCGTGACATCTCTCCTAAAGATAAAACCAGCACTCTTGAAACCAGGACATGTATCTTCAACAATTTAACTGATATTGGGCTTAAGATCCATGAAGATGTCCATCAGCAGAACACAGCTAGGCCACTGAGAACAGAGTGGCATCACACCATGATTCCAAGCAGAAGAGCCACCTGTTCAGAGCTCCCAAGGACCGCCTCATCTCGTCAAAGATGGGGCAGTATTGAATACAATGACAAGCATCTCAGCCGAGCTGCTGAAAATCTTCCCTCAATCAACCTCACAGATTGAAATAAAACGAACAGGGTGATTTGGAACAAGACTAGGATTGTCAAGGATGACTATCTGAAGATCTCCAATGTCAGTGTATGCTGTGGCTGCTATCTTTCCCATAGAGGTAAAAGAAACAGTCTCAAAGCATAGTGAGAAACCAGCAGTGGGGAAAGATTGTGGGCCTTTGCCAGACCTCTCCATCCTCAGCGAGCTTAAGAAGGGAGTTGCCTCGATGAACAACGGAACAGCGTCACAAAGCCGCTTTTTCTGGCGTAGGTCATACACATTTGGTGTGGAACACTAGAGGACAGGTCTTGCACAGTGCCATCTGGTTCAAGCAGGACTGAAAATCATCCCCCCCTCGGTAGCTGGAATTGTCAGGGTTGGCCGCCCCTGCCCTTTCTCATTTGCTTCCTGGTCTTCTTGGTTACCTGTGTTTTGTTTTACTTCCTGGTTTTTTTTATTTTCCCATGAGTTATGCCTCTCGTTTGGTTTTCCTCCCTTCATAATTATTGTCACCTGTGTCTAGTCTAGTACTTCATTAGCCTGTGTATACAGTCCTAGCATTTTCTTCTCCATTTTTGTAAGTATTGTTTTTACAGCTCTGTGATTTTATGGCCATATTTCAAAGTCTTTTGCTTTGCTTGTAATTTCTATTCATTATTTTCTGTTATTTCTTGCATGTCTAATATGTCAAGTCCTCCCATATGTTGCTTAATTTGTTGAGACCATGATGCTAGACAGAGATGGAAAGATGGTTGTTGATATTTGATAGCCTTTCCAGTTAGTAATTCCAAAGATATTGACATTTCAACAACAAATTACCCAAACGTCAGTTGTATAAAGTAACCAAATATCAAATTGAAACCCTAAAACCATGATTCCTCCCCAAACCTCTGAATCCCAACACCATCCTCCATCGTTTCCAAACAGCAAACAGCAGCTGAGTGTTAAAATGAACTCTACAAATAAAGACGGCATTACCGATCACCAGCTGCCTCAGGAAACACCTGGCTGGGTCCCACGCTCCGAAGACGCAGCTGCCAAAACCACACGGGATCACCCAGAGCTTCCCTAAGTCAGGCCTGTCTTCCTGCTACCTAAACCCCAACACTGAACACTGCTTCCCCTACTTTCCACGCCCTTAATTCCCTGGATCTGGGGAACACTGTGAGGCCACGTGGACAACAGCACACCAAATCTACTGAATAGATATTGCCAAGCAGAAAAGACAGGCAGACAGGTGTCTTTGACATCATACAAAACTTACTCTCTCTTTATTACCAGTGAGGACAGAACTTTGCTAAATGAATGTCAATAAATATTAAGCTTTGTACAATAATCTGGGGTGTAAGTACAATTAGTTTAAAGCAGTACCACACCTAGAATAAAATGTGCCCTGCTGAAGATCATATTGGAGTGTTTTTTTTTCTTATAGTGTCATTGTCTTCCACTGCCAACAAACAATGCCAAACAGTTAATGAATTGGATATAAAAATCTCTAAAAAAAAAAAAAAAAGACTTTGAACTCTAAAACTGTAAAGCATCAACATGCTCGTTCCATCAGTCCCTGTACGTACTGATTCCATTATTCTCGGAAGGATTTCCTCGCGACTGCAATTCAATAGCTGCTTTTTATAGTGAAGTTTGGTTTGGTTAAATAATGGATCTGGAGAGACATCTGATCCGAGATCAGCACAGATGCAAATTGTTCATTTTTAGCATAATAGCAAACGTACTAGTATACTAATGGCTTCATAGCAGAGATGGCAGATGAGCAGATATCAGATGGTCGATACAGCCAGAGAATGAACTTTCAAGCCATGCAATATGAGTAACTCTTGTAATTTAATCATAATATACTTTATAGAATTAAACATTCAGTACTATCAAGCTGAATGTGACTCTGAATGACAGACAGGAACTGAAATATAATGCTAATTAATCGTAACACTAATTGCATAATGTCATACAGCTCTCTTATGAGGTTGCCTTGTTCATCAAGTTCAGAAGATGAATGAAAATAACATTAAATACTTTGGTTTACAAAATTGTTTGCTTTAGATATTGCAATCAAGAAATAAGTGTGTGTGTGTGTGTGTGTGTGTGTGTGTGTGTGTGTGAATCTCATTCAGCAAGACCTGACCTATGATCACCGCATTCAGTGTGTTTGACACTACAGACAGAAGGGGATGAAGGAGAGAGACCTGCTTGTAGACTGATAGAAAATACGTGACGGTTTCATTCAAGCATTTCTGTCATGCAGCTCATCGCCAGAGCAAACTATTCCTCCATATATAATTATCAGACCATTTATCATACCATTCTTACCTCCTTAAGTTATCAGACTATTCTTTCCTCCTATAGAATAGGTAAAATAATGTTTGTGGCATGTTTACGAATAATTCATATGCTAAAGGATTTAGGTCTACAATCAGTGTCAGAGCAGAAAAAGACTTTAACAAGAGAACACCACCCACCTCTTATTCATCCTAGTTCATAATGATTAAGAGCCTCGAAATCTTGTTCATTAACTCAAAACATATCAAATAAAACAGCGCTGTCCTCCTTCTTTGCCCCCCTAACATCACCCAATATTCTCTCTTTAATCAGGTTTCATGCTCCACATTTTTCTAAGAGGACCCTTTTAGCAAAGCCATTGCAGACACTTGGGAAGCAACAATACTGCTGTTGTGGTAGGTTACAGACATCATGAAAGAGAGGAAGACCTCCTTCTTGAAGCTGTGGCGCATCGAGATAAATGCATCACTTTAATTAATACTTCCAGCTATTCACTCTTCCCACTGTCTCAGCGAAGCACACAGAAGCAGTCTGCAGCATATTTCCTCGTGATTACAGTATAGATCACTTCTCCAGGGCTTTGCTTGGCCAATCCCTACCCCTCCCATCTCTTTATACACTTGGAAGGAGAAATTAGCACCTACTCACATGCTCATAAATCTAAACCACTTACGCCTGGCCGGTGATCTATGATGGTAATCAGCATAAACAGAAATAACAATACTGTCCACTGGCACAATAGCGTTCTGCAGAGTTGTGGGGTATCTGTGCATAACTGGGTCTCTCCGATGTAGCTTTCAGTAAGTAGTGCCGTTTCTCAGGTACTGGCATGTGCATATGCGTGTGTGTGTGTGTGCGTGCGCGTGTGTGTGCGCGTGTGTGTCTGAATGCGTATGTGAGTTATTGCCGCTACAAAGTACAAGTTCCACAACACCTCTCCTGCTCAGGAAGGCCATCTCTGTGTCACTCATAAACACATATTCTCTGACATCAAAAACACTCTCAGCTCTACCTACCCCTTACCCTCAGTTGTAACCCTTACCCTTAGCATTAACTCTTACCCTCAGTTCTAACCCTTACCCTCAGGTCTAACCCTTACCCCGAGTTCTAACCCTTACCCTCAGCTCTAACCCTTACGACGAGTTCTAACCCTTAACCTCATGTCTAACCCTTACCCCGAGTTCTAACCCTTACCCTCAGCTCTAACCCGTTGAATGTCTAACCTAACTATAACTACATGTCAAATCCTTCCTGTACCCTAATTAATGATACAAATAATACTTATTTGTGGTGAGGGATGGATGATAATCATGCAAAGTGAGTTAGTGAATGACATTACATCTTTAAAACATTTTGCCATGATCCAAACTGGAATCCTCTTCTGCTTTGCAGCTTTAGCTCACAGGAAAATTCACTGTTGTTAGATCTGGATTTGTGCCTGTTACATGAATTGCGCTGTGAACTAATCACTAATCACTCACAATGTGCTCTTATCGACATTCTCTCTTTCCCTCTCAGCAGTGGTTAGTTTGAAAGGAAACCTTGAGGAGATTCCTCCTACTTTCGGCCTTGTAAAAAAAAGTGTGAAAATGAGGGAGACTGGAAGAGAAAGAGAGAGGGAGAGAGGGAGAGGGAGAGAGAGAGAGCACAGGTGTGGGTGTAGGGGCTATCTGGCAATTGGCATCTTATTTAGTAGCCCATTAAATCTTTCCCAGCTACTAAACTGAACTGCCATTCATTCTTCAAAGCATTGTAAAGTGTTTCAGTGCCCATGCACTCACTGTACCTCACCATCGCACCTGGACAGCACAGGGGGCATCCTGTACAAGTCCTTCCCTTCCACACTGGAGTCACGCAGCCATCAGAGCTACCGTCATCAGCACTGTCCTCAGGTTCAGAGGTCATCTGAGTGCATCATGGGGCCTCCACCACGACTTCCTGTTTGCATTCAATTCCAAAAAGCCAGTCAGGGAGGAACATCAGAGGTTCAAGTGCACAGTGTAGTCTACTAGAGCTGGGAGCCTCAAATCCTGACTTCAGGACCTGACACTCAGATTATGATACAGTATGAAAAGGTTATCATTAAATGGGAAATGAACTGGACACGGAATTTTAAATAACGAAAATGTGTTTAGTATCTTCACATCTTAATATGGGCGTCGTCGCTGAACTCTCTGGCTTTCGTATAATAGAATTTCTCCGAATGTACTGGCACTGCTGGGTTGATAAATTAGATCTTTAGGCTGAAAAGGAGGAACTTTATGCAAACACTTGGGCAGGGTGATGTTTTCATTTAATAAAAAAATAATAATAATAATCACATTTCTACATTTCTCCCAAGCATGCTAAAGAGGAAAGCAACACCACACATACCTCCTAGCTGTTTACTACTCTGTGAACCAGACGCAGGCGTTCCGTCTTGGAAACTGCTAGAGAGACAGATGTTTGCATAAAAATTAACAGGTATTAGGAGTCACGGTAGACGCTCCACTTTCCCCTCTCCCTCGCTCCCGTCTTCATCACATTACTCACACCCATCCAAACTGTCACATGCTTCCACCTGTGAATCACACCAACACACACACACACACACACACACACAAACATTCATACATACACACACATTAATACATACACAGATGTACTACTGTGACTTGTGCTGGTCGGATTTCACTCTTAATCTCTTAACTGAGACTGCAGTGTATTTAACAGCATGTGCTAAAAATAATAAAGAAACAAAAAGGAATCACAAGGCCTGCTGCTTGTCTTCAGCAGGCCTTGTGATGGCTGTTGAACGGTTACACGACCTCCATGTCTACAGCTACTTGTGCGTTTCGTCACTGCGTTTAACTTTATGTTCTTATTCCAACTTTTTCAGGCAACACCACACAAATATACTGAAATATCACCTTCTCACAGACTTTCCAGTTCTGCTGCTTCACATTGTTTTTCGCTAACTCTAACCCGAAAGCACTCCCATAGAACCACTTGAGGTTTAAACAAGGGGACAGCCTGTTCCGATTGGACAGACAAATCCTTATCCCAACAGAGTGAGAGACCGAAAAGAATGAGACACTTAACAAAACCTATGCACTTGACAAGGCAGGTAGTCATTGATAGTGATAACGATTTAGTGAATACAGCTGTATTCCATCTGTGCTCTTATTTTCTATCCATAGATTACCTCAGTGTCACAACAAAGCTAGCAAGTCCAACTGAGCATTATACTCTTTAGTGTGAGTCATAAGTATCAAGAGTTAACAAGGCACTTATAGGTTTTCATATGTTTGTGGGGTGTATTGCAAGAGTTTCAAACTTCAGAAACCCATCTAAGTAGAAATACTATATTAGCTGGGTTTATACAATTCCATAATACAGCCTCACAAGGTCCAGTGAGGTTCCAGATAGCCACACAGAGGACACTACAGCCCTGCCATGAGAGTGCAGTTCACTGAGAATGAGAAGCAGATTCAATCTTAGCGCACCATACAGGAAAGAAGGTGACAGTAAATCGTTAGTAAAAAAAAAAAACATCGATTTAATTAACTAATTGGCAAGAGAAAAACTGGTATAAAACTCAACACAGGTGTTGCTGTTGCCTGGAAATCTGAAATACGGACATGGAAGTAGCTAAACCAAGATGCATATTTTTTAATGCTCCTGCATTCACTTGGACCTCCATTGGCCGAAGGCAGAGTTCAGGTCCAGTCCGAGCCACAGGGAGCCTTCCTGCTGGGCTGTGGCGTCTGTCAGTTCTGCTCTGGCCACTCTCTTTCCCTCTTCTTTTTAGTCCTGTCATTCTTTATTTCAATCCCTGCTCTGCCTGGTTTTCCTCCTTCTTCTTCTGATAATCTTTGTTGTCTTCTCTCTCTCTCTCTCTCTCTCTCTCTCCCCGTCTCTTGGCTGTAGCAGATGCTTAGCTGGACTCCAAACCTGGATGTGTGACAGAAAATAACAGATGCTGCTAATACCGTTTCCAGCCAAGAGTGTGTTGGGAGCGAAATCATAAGCAAAATAATGCCAGGAAGGTAAAAAGTGGTATATGCGCTCCTGAGTAGCACACCTGGCTTAAAGAGCTGGATCCTGTCACGGGACCAGAGTTCAAATTCCCGTGATTCTGTAGCCGGCAGTCCAAAAGAACACAGCTGGCCTGTCTCTCGGGGTGTGAAGGACGGAGCAGGTCCCTCTCCCATGTGTGTCTACAGTACCGGGGAGGCAGAGCAGCAGAGATAAACAAAGAGAACACAGAGAAAAAGGAAGCGATAAGTATTCTGTGCAACACAGACACAGAAAATGCGTAATGCACCCTGTCCAATGTCCACGATGCACCCCGCTTGCCAACTAACATCCTTTCCTAGGCTTGCCTTCTTGCTGCAGTTCTGTGATGTCAAAGCATTAAATGGCTGATGAAATACAAACTTAAGAAAGGCTCCAGATGGCCCAGAGCCATGACACTCTTACATTTGGTTTTCTCAGAGAGGCTGAGTTGAACAGCAGGTTTGGGACATGTGACTCTGATGTAAAAAGAAAAAAGAAGGAGAAACCAAAACAAAAGTGAATCCAGTGCATGCAAGTGAAAACAGTTGTGCAGAACAGGTATCTAATAACCAATGCCCAATACTATATTTTTTTACTACTTTATGCAAATGTCCCTGTTCAGGTGCTGTTGTTTACGTTCCAATTGTAGGTTTAGGTCTTCTACTTTACCATCTTCTAGTTATTAATTTCTCTTAAGGTGTAGCTGCATCCAATTTTGAAATTAATGACCTCGACAAGACATCAGAGACTATCATTGGAAAATTGCCAACATGCGACCTTCTTACAATAATCTGCTAAGCTAAGCTAATAAGCTAAGTATTATTATTTTCATTTCATCATAGCCTCTGTGTCATTTCCTCCACAGAAAAATGTATGTGAGAGGTATAGATTAATTGCTAGCTTGGCAGATAAGGGTTCTGTTGTACAGGAGCACTCATGGGCATTGGACAGCACTAGAGAATGGACTTCAGCATCTAGTTTAGCAGCCCCAGATGTCAGAGGCATAGATTTCGAGCCCCCAGCTCTGGCATTAGAGCCGTCACAGTGGGACAAATGGGTGATGTCTTGGCAGTAGGGCTGAGCACCATTTGTTTCAGGTTGGCATGTCCAACAGGTTTGCCACACTCGGTGAAACACTGGCTGAACAGTCTTTTGTGAAAGCTCAGGTTATAAAAAAAACCCCTCAGCTTCAAAACATGAACTTTGCCTCAACTCGCAAGACTCCTACACTCATAGTGAAATATACTCTGGGGGCCAGAGTATCGAACATCACAGCAAATCTCAATTTGCTGGCTAAACATAATTACTCACATCAGCATTAATGATATAGAGTATAGGTTATTGGAGGTTTACAAAAAATACTGTTAAAAGAGATGTGTGAGTTAGCAGAGACGTTAGCAGAGATGTGTGAGTTAGCAGGCATAGTGCATTACACTGAGACCTTCAGGCGGTTACGAATGCTGTGCAGCTGGGTGTCTAAGGGCGTACTCACACTAGGGTCTGTGATCCGGGCCCGGGCACGGTTCCCTGCCAAAGCACGGTTCGTTTGACTAGTGTGATCGCTCCGAACTGTGCCCGGGCCCGGCCCAGTTAAGCGTGCCCGGGCCCGCTTGAAGAGGTCGGCCAGGGCACGATTCGCGTGGACTCCGGCACGGTTCGCTTCTAGTGTGAGCGCTATACGTGCCCGGGCCCGCTTGGTGCCTCGTGTGATTGGTTCATTTCGCTGGAACTCAAACATGACGTCAGTGATGCGACGCTCACGTTAAACAGTCATGGCGGCAAATGACAAATGATCAATAAATCTGTGCTTGCACCGTGTTTCTGCACTCCCAAAACGACTCCAAAAATACAATAAAAAGAGAATTGGGAACTACATAGTGTTGTACGAGCGTGCTTTTTTCCAAATAAAGCGGCGTTGTGATGACGTAAGCGTGCTCGGGCCGGCTTGATAAAGCCAGTGTGAGTGCAGGCCAGAGGGGGAGTGGGGAGGGGGGATAACCGGGCCCCAACACGGAACCAGCAAACCGTGCCTAGTGTGAGTACGCCCTTAGTGGTGTTCAGAAAACAATGTGATTTTATAGATAGCTGGATCTGTTTTCAGGGTGGGCCTGGCCTTCTGGAACGAGATAGCATTCACACCTTGTAGAAGGGTGTTGCCCTTTTTTCTGCTAGCATATCTGCTAAGCACTAAAGTGATAATTAAAAGTTTATTGAGCTATTGTTTGTTCCTCGTCTTTTACAAAATAGAGTTTAGATAACAGAATTAAATGTTAAACTACAGCTAAATTAGCGATATTATTAATACCAACGGCTGCTATAAACTGACATTAGAACTACTAAGATCATTTAAAAGATTTAATGTTCAAAAAATCATTACTTACCACAGTTATACTCATACTATAGCTACATTAATCTTAATGGCCATGGAGGTGGTGTAACCACAATATATGACAGAGACATGGCTGTTCCTCAAAAAAAACATGTTTTATGGTTGAATGTCTACTATCCATGTGAATAAATCATCTTCAACCAAAAACATGCCACAGCCATTTATATTAATCACTGTTTACCATCCCCAGGCCTTTAGTCAGAGTTTTTGTGTCACGCTACCTCCTGGTCCTGTCTATCTAAACTCAACTTTCCAGGATGCTACAAGCCTTCCACTGAATTAGAACTATCTGGGAACTCATTTGCCTTCTATTTTTGCCAAGTATTAATCATATCCTCCTGTTCCTCATTACTATTATATTTAAATGCCTGCTCAGCTCTTCCTCGTTTTGAGGTATTGCCAATACTCTGTGTGCATACTAAGTAGTCTCTCTGTTCTATTTGCTTTCTGTTTTGGACCCTTGTAATTTTCTGTATTTCTCTCCTTTGGGATTAGCCGCTGTGTTCCGTTGTTGTTACTGCCTGCTCTGTCTTGGACTTTGCTTTCTACCATTTATTATCTGAGAGTTCCCTTTTGTTCTTGTCTGCCTTGTACTATTTCTGACCTCTGTCTGTTCTCTCTTTATGAGTCTGGATGCCCTACCCTCAGTAAAGTTTTACAATCAGTTTTACTCCACAAGCATCTTTGAATTTTGGTCCTATTACATTCTGCAAGAATTTTCAGACTTCATCAATAAGCAAGGTAATAATTGTTGGTGATTTTAATATTAATTTTGAAAATGTACAATATTCTCTTAAAATGAACTTTAAAAGTCAAGGTTGCACCATGTTGGGCAAAAATAATTACTGAGAAGAGGTTTACACCTCTGCTGCCTATAGCAGCCATAAATGTAGTTTGATATGAGCCAAATGAGGCTTGGAACATAAATGGCAAAATATAAAATTAGAGGTGTTTAAAGCTTCATGGAAAATAATTGAATAAGCATTCAATTCACATTCACTGTGGCTAAATCATCATATTTATCTCTAATAAAAAAAATAACAACAATCCAAGATCCCTATCGAATAAAGTATCAAAACTAATTAGGAACCGTGCCTGAACCTCTTATCTCAGTGGAATGTAGTGGTAAAAAATGTAATCAAATGAAATATTTTATTTCATGACAAGATTGGAAATATTAGGGAAAAATTTGACAGATTATGTTAATTTATAGATAAACTATATTCCTTTTCCCCAGTTTGTTTTGGGGGTATAATTTCTTTGATAAAATCTTCAAAACCCTCATGCAGATCTTACTAATATACTTAAAGAACTATTGCCCATTAGCATACATATGATTACTATACTTAACACTTTGTTTAGTCTGGGCTATATTTCTAATTCATTAATAAATCTTGCCATTATTAAACCATTCATTTAAAATCTTGTCTTAGTCTTCAATCACAGGCAATATCACACTACTGAAACCACACTTATAAAGGTAGTTTAAGTATTTTAATATCTACTAATTATGCAGTTCTTTGCTTTGGCTTGTACGTTAGTGCTGTGTTTGATACCATAGACGGCAACATGTTAGGGAACAGGCTGGAATATAGAGGACAAACAGGTATAGAGGTCTCTTAGTTCAAATCCTAATTTATCCTTGTATACAATGAATACTAAAAGCTTAAAAAGTCCCACAAGGGTCATAATTGGGTCTGTATTGAATCACTTCATATATACTATTAATAAGGACGGTTATTCATATGCATGGCACTCAGTGTTATGCATTGTTATCCATATTCTTAACTGTCACAAAGTAGCCCCTGACCTCTCCCCCTCCCTTGGGCGTGTGTAGGTGTGGTTTGCATCTGTTTATTGTCCATATATGTATTTCCATTGGGTGTGGTTCAATGTGCATGCGTTCATCTATCTCACCTGTGTCTCGTCTCATCAATGTCATGCCGGACATGGGCATGGGGCTCGTTTATTTAAAGTATATATGTCTGTTGATATTGTCAACGTTGCTCGTCTTTGTTGAGTCCTGCTCCATGTGAGTGTTCCATGTTTAATGTCTTAAAGCGCTAACTGCGCAGCATATCTAGCTAATAAAATCATTTTGTTAAATGTAAACTTGTCTCGGTGTCCCGCCTCCCTCACAATTCGTGACATTAACAAATTATTATTATTTACTCTGATCTCTCATTTGACACACCCATACACAACATTACTCACACTGCCCTCCTCCATGTATGTAATATTGATATATTCTTGTCTAATCTGATACTTTTATCATGCTCTCATCATGCTTTTATTTAATCTAGATTAGTTGTAAAGATATTATAATTGGATGCTCTAAAATAAACATTAAATAAACTCTAATGTCCAGGATGTAGCAGCCATCTTAAGGAGAGAGAGTCCTTATAATAGCTGAAAGTTGGCCATATTAGTCCTGTTTTTCCAGCACTGCACTGGCTTCCAATTAAATTTTGAATTGATTTAAAAATACTCTTGATAACATAAAGCTCTAAATGGTTAGGCCCCACAGTAATTGAGTGAACTCCCTGAATACTATAACCTGCCATGCCTACTGAGCTCTAAAAATGCAGGGGTTTCTCATAGCTCCAAGAATTAGCACGATTATAGTCAGGGAATGCGCCTTCTCTTACAAAGCCTCTCAATTATGGAATAACCTTCGAACTTTTATTCAGGACTCAGACACACTCCCAATTTTTCAATAGCTTAAAGACTTAATCATTTAAGTCCTTCTGTTAGCTTCCTGTATATACAGAGCCTGGTGTTTCCCAGCCATGGGGTTTTCTGATCATTTGAGGTGCTATCAGTCACTTCATGCATTCAGTCATGTTTGTGATGAAGATTTGGACATAACACAGTGTATCTGAGCCCTCGTGACTGTGGTCACCCTCTGGCTGTCTCTTTTAGTTCGCTTCTTACAGATAGGCCTGCTGGGACTTCATGCTGATGAATGGCACACACGTCTACTGTTTATGGACTGTTTGTGTGTGATTCATCTCGACAGATCTAACTACATGTTTCTTTTTTACCTGCATCTTACTGTTGAAACGATGCCAACCTGCCCATCTGTAATGACGAATCTGAGCTAACACGAGACATGTCCAGTGATGCCTGCTGCTGCCGTATTGCTCTACATCCTCCATCTCCTCTACTGGACCCACAGCTCGGTCACCCTATACCCCCTGGAGAGGCTGAGCCCCCTACATGTACCCTGAACTGGCTACATGGACCCTCTGCAGTGTAGCCTGGACTCTTATTAGCTGGGCTGCTCAAAGAAGGATGAGCTCTCTCTTCCTTGCTGGTTCTTCCCAAGGTTTTGTCTGCCTAGGAAGTTTTTTCACAGGATTGCTCATCAGGGACCTGAATCCGAAACATTCCTTAAGACTGCTTTGTGATTCTGACACTCCTTAAGACAGCAACACATACATTTACTCGTCTATTTACTAGAAACAGCTACTACAAAATCACAGACTGTCATCAGATACATCTTTCATGGAGGTGCGTTTTCTAAATATTAAGTTGTAGAGTTAAGCCCATCTATTGGCCCTCTCAGTTTGTCAGGCACACTCAACACCCACTCATCATTGGTGATTCTCAGCTGACACGGTAGTGACATGTCTCTGCCGGCTTGAGGCTGGGCTGTCACCCAGGAATATCAAATCATGTGGATTAGCGGATAGCTAACGCAATCTCTAGTTATAATCTTAGCTGTTCAGCTGCAAGATTTTCTCGTAAAAAGGCTGCCGAAGGTAAAAACCTACAACACGGCTGCAGGCTACAATATCAACATTTATTTAAGTAAGTAGCCTACCATGATACTGCCACTGACTATAAAAACACACCAAGATTGCACAATAGCAAAACATATTCTATTATTATTGTTATCATTATAGATGTTCATCACTTTAAGCAGAAACATCAGGACAGGTGTGCAGAAACAGAAGAACGAGCAAGCAGTTGATTCACTACTAGAGGAAAAAATAATACAAATTACAATTTTCCATTATACCTTTATTGTGTGTGCAGTACAGTGTGTGCAGTGGCTTTAATTGGTACAAAACACAGTTTTACTTTATTAGAAAAGTATTTCATCCCAGCATATGAAGCAGCCACTGTGTAATAACTGATGTGATGCATTTAGCAAATGTGACACAGCCTCCACACTTATAACTCTCTGATGCGAAAACTTTTCTAAGGGAACAATTTCAGCACAAGAGAAAAATGTCTTGCTTTCTCAGTCCTTTACACAGTAACATAAATTAAAATTAAAAACCTCTTCTAAAGTCTTTGTGAATAAGTCAGAGAAAGTGACTCTTTTCGGCTTGCGTGCTCTCACCGGGGCGTGCACATACTTTCTCTCTTGCTGTAGAATATGTATTCAACACAAAAGGACTGAGCAAGAGGAGCAAATGTGAGACCCTTGTGCTCCGAGAAATGCCATGAGTGAGACAATTTGATGAGTCGAAGCAGTGAGTGAAGAGCAAACCACACACGTCCAGCCACGGCGCTGACGGACTCGAGCAGACGAGGAGGAAAGTTAAGCACAAAGCAAAAAAGCAAAAACTCACCCCGCAGGCCCAAAAGCTCTGTAAGGTACAAAAGAAGGTTGCAGCTCCCTGGACCCTGAGCTGCTGTGCATGACATCAGGGCATGCTGGGGCAGAAGACTGAGCTGGGGCGGGCGGGTGGGCGGGGTGGGGGTTGTTGGGGAGATGTGCTGCAGGCAAAGCAAACAGCGATGTCAGCAGGATTAGATGCCACAGCATGCAAGAAGGAGACAGCATTACAAAACAGGTCGATGGTGAGGAGAAAGTACGGGGGAGACCGGCAGGCAGAACGGGTCTCCGGATGGGGAGAGTGCCGCACCGAAGAGGGCTAACACACTAGAAACATACACCACTTAATGATGTTAACATAATATAGTTACAATTGGCAATTAGTTACAATATTTCACTTTTTTTTAAGTGAGGGTGGAAGAGTTGCGTAATCCCCATAAACGCACACTGCACACAGAGTTTCTTCACCTCAATGTGGTCCATGTTATCTCTTGGTCCACATATCACCTCCCCAGGGCCCAGAATCCACTGGGGAACAGATCAAATAGAGTGAGTTAATCCATTGATTAATCCTGCAGCAACATCACCACAGTGCTTCAGCTGAATATCACATGGACCCCAGACAGCATGTGTGGTTGGTTGCATTTGTGTCGACACACACTAAATCAGGAGCATGCACACACACATACAGAACATACGGGCATAAACATTCAGTCTTCTGGCATGGTGTAGTGTCATTAGGGAGTTTTTCCTTGCCACTGTTGCCCTTGGCTTGCTCACTGGGGGCTAGGACTCGGACACTTAGCTGCTTTGTGACAACAACTGTTGTAAAAAGCGCTATATAAATAAAATTTGATAGATTGATTGATTAAAGAAAGTACTGTAAAGCACATTTCTGTATATAAAATATTTGAATGAAAGTGGAGTCTAATGCACATTACTGATTTCTGGCACAGAAAGTTATGTTTTATGATTGTGATTTCTCCAAACTAATATCAGTACTCTCAAAACCGCAACAGAATAATTGACTATTTCAGGGAAATAAAAAGCAAATGTATTTACACTTAAGCCTAAAGGTCAAGTTTGATGAAACTAATGAAACACACTGATGAAAACTGAAAATGTCAAATACTAATACTCACATTTGTGATTCAACAACCACACATGACAAAAGCATAAAAAAAATGCACAAACATTATTAGATATGCAGATGCACAAACATGTGTGTGGTAGTCACTGAAATCTGAATGAGTCTCATCAGTAACCAATGTAAAACGGAGCACAAAACAGTAAAACAGTATGAAAAAAGTCTCAAGAGTAGAGTAACGGAGGTCATTAGTGCAGTAGGAGTGAAAACACGAAGGCAGAAGCACTAACTGCGCCCCTCCCCTGAGTCTGCCCTTGTGTTTCAGGATGACTTGGGGAGGGACGGGAGGACAGATGGTGGGAGGAGCTACAGTGTTGACCTCCTGCAAAAAGTCAAACTTGTTTTTTGATGACTGGTTTTTTTTTTTTTTACTTCAGAGCCTTCCATCGATGTTTCGAACTGCACATTTTGATAGTCTTTGACATTTGGATACATAGACTGTGACTAATGAACACGAGTAATCAATTGCCTATGCTGACATCTCAGAAACATGCAGTACAAACACATGAACAACAAACTATTCCAAAAGTGCAAGTAATGAAAATTGATGGGAGAGCAGAAAGATTCCACACACTCTGCTCAAACAACGCCACCATGTTTAATACAAACACAGTAACATTTTCATCAGAGACCTTCACTGACATTAGAAAGTTTCAGATCCACGTGAACCCTGACGTAACCAAAAGCAAGAGAGACACACACGACATCCTGTGAAATGTCAAAATAGCTTGTCAAAGATTTAAGCAGAAAAACAAAGACTTATTAGAAAAACTAATTTTCTAATTTTCTAATTTAATGAACAGTACAAAGAGAAACAATAGCATACCATTAACGCAGCGGTGGAGAGTTTCATTGTATAGCCTCATCAGTGGAATCAATAAGATCTAGCTTGCAAAAATGGCCAAGGGAATTCAATGACGAACATCTTGTCTGTCAAGAAAAACTGACACTAAATTAGACAAAGAAACACATTATGCTTAATTTGAAGAGAAACCCACATTGTTCTTAAGAAAATCTGTACTTAAATACATTATACAACGAAACATTCAAATTATGCCATTCAACAAGGAGATGTATGAGAAGAAAGTAATTTGTGTTTTTTTGTAATTTGTGATAATTGCTCAGCAAGCATTTTTGCCGCAGCCTCGTGAAGGACGTGGATAAAGTGACACAGGCTGGTCATGTGATGAGGGAGGTTCAACGCTGAGGCTGTATTCTCTATGCCACTTTGTGGAGGTGTCTATACCCATGTGTAACTCTTCCGAAAATCTGAAATTGTTTCTAGAACATTAGCTTTTCTCATCAGAACATGTCATGAATCATGTGTTTATGTCCATATACGTTAACTATATGTACATTTGCTGACGTCTGTAACCCACAACCAGATATTATTAATGTTAATTAATTAATTAATTAATGTTAATTAATGTTAATTAATAGTACTCTTTTGGCCCCAGTGGGAACGAG
The DNA here is from genome assembly GCF_052324685.1 of Brachyhypopomus gauderio. Classification (NCBI taxonomy): domain Eukaryota; kingdom Metazoa; phylum Chordata; class Actinopteri; order Gymnotiformes; family Hypopomidae; genus Brachyhypopomus; species Brachyhypopomus gauderio. The sequence goes on from NC_135217.1 coordinate 6,599,722, forward strand.
GTTCCCCTGCAGTAAACCCACGTTCATCATTTCTAGACTCTCTGGAGCAGAACGATGTAGGTTGTCCATATAAAATAACTATATTTCAAAATAGATTGATGACGTCATTGCTAGTGTGGTAAATATAAGGTAAACATATACAGACCATTCACTCAAATGGTGAAAGACAATAGAAGAACATGGACCTAATTAAAAAAAAATAAAAAATTTCCCACAATCCCCGTCTAGAGTCTAAGAATCCTGCTGCACAACTGCATTGTTTTCAGCCTCTTCATGGCTGAGAAAAATCAATTTCAACTGAAAGAAATTCAGTCACGCATGAACAGTCCTTCCCACAGTGGACATTATCACTAAGTAGCTTTTGCCCAAGAGATTCACTATGACAAAACAACATGGCCGCTCACTGAACTGGCACTGACTGAATATCTGATAATGTCAAATGGCAGTGATTACCTTTTTGTGTTGACAAGGTCATGTTTACTATGACAATTCTCAGAGTAAGTTTGCTCATTAATTGTATTCTTCATTGGTGAGCATCTGAGTTTCTGGTCTAAATGGAAATAGTGAAAGAGAGTCATGAATGTTTTTTTTATGGTGTAAATGTTATGTGCCCACATCACGATGGGGGAATAGTAGAAACACTAATTAATGCAGAAACATAATGGAGTTTCTCTTCAATCAGAGAAAATCAGTGACCAGTTTCAAAAAATATTTGGACTCAGGTGCTCTCAGGTGCTCAAAAACACACACACACACACACACACACACACACACACACACACACACACACACACACACACACACACACACACACACACACACACACATTCATGTTTACACCTTTGGTTGGTGTTATAGATGATACATACCAATGTGTTATTCTTGTAGATGTTAGAGAAGAGACGTGTTTAGTACCCATGTTTACAGCTCCAATATTGTGTGTGTGTGTGTGTGTGTGTGTGTGTGTGTGTGTGTGTGTGTGTGTGTGTGTGCATTAGAATCTAGATCCTGTGGCTTTGATCTGTGTTTCACTCTGTATATTCTGGTTTTTCAGACAGGTGAAGGTAACATCATCCTTCTACCACTATTGTGTGTTGTATCTTTGATGCCACAACTCAGGAATGTTTAGTAGATGTGTACATGGTAATTATGTCTATTTAAATGCTCAAATTATGCTCTAATAGCACCAGACTGCAAAAATGAATACAAGTCAGTAAAAAGGGGAAATCTTTGAAAAAAAAATTATATATATATATATATATATATATATATATATATATATATATATGGATTTTACATATAATTATATATATAATTATATAATTATATATATATATATTGTGACGCTCGCAGAAAGGAGGCACGACGAGCGTCTCAAGGTGCAACACACAACGTTTATTAACGCACACACGAAAAGCCCAGCACATACGGTGCAAGCACGCTAACGCATATGCTTGCACAGGCATGAACTTTAGACAAAGACGAGCACACGACACTGCGCGAACGCACATTAAATAGGTGAGTTACACAGACCCACGTGACCTCGAGACAAGGCACAGGTGTAACAAACGAACACGCTCACAAACAACCCACACCCACGGAAGTACAGACATGGACATAACAGCACGCAGACGACGTCATGACACGCCCACAGGGAAGGGTCCGGAGCTGTCACCGTGACATATATATATATATATGGATTTTACATTTTTGAACATCTTTTAAAATAACATAAGTTCAAACTAAAGAAATAGATAATAGTAAAAGATAATTAATCTATAGTAGACAAATGTATAAATCACTGTCATTTTCATGAAAGTCTGTACAGGGCCATGATAATTATTCTCCTTAAATAACAAAAAATGGAACACAGTACTAAAAAGGTGTATTTTCATTTCATACTCATGAAACTGAAAAAGGGCAATCACTAAGGCTGTTAAACTTTTGAAAACTGAAAGATAAAAATGCTAAAATAAAACACTAAAAGTCGGCAGGTACGAATGTGAACGAGTCGCCTCAAATCTTTTTAAACAGGTATGATATCACCATAAAGTCTGAATGTTGACTAAAAATGGAAGTGGCTTTATAGTACAGCTCAACTGACTGTAATATACATGTCAGCAAAAATATTAACACAATCAAAAAGAACTGAGGAAACACTGTTTACTTATCCCAAGTTTTGAAAACATTATAGTCAGTAAAAGTAGGTCAGCTCACTTTCTCCATATAAAGTCAGCAATGTTTGTGATGAGGGAGGCCCTCAGGTTAAGAACTTCTCCTGTGATGGTTCTCTCGCAACCTTGGGCTCTTTGTCAGGGGTGATCTTGCTTGTAGTGTAAAAAAAATATATAATAAAAAATAAGCCATCGTCATCCTGCTTTTCAGTGTTGACCTGGAAAACCCAGATTAACCCAATGGCATTTTAACCCAATTACATTTTATGGTGCTTTACACTGCATGGCCAGGTATGGTATGGTCTGCATATCTGTGTTCAATTTCATTGTATAATAATCTCCTTAAAGGGCCCATGGAGGGGATTTCTGCCAATGACAAGGTGTGATTTTGACCAAGGACACTGTTGCTCAATTGTGGGGAAAAAGAAAACGTCAGGTGCATGCTAAACACAAAATCCTAAGGTTTAAAATCAAAATAAGATTAAAACTCTAGAACTGAAATTCAGGATTTGGCCATAAGTGTGTACAGACCAAAAAGAAAAGCAGCATAATAATTTACGTACAGTATGTACATATGTTCTGACACTGATAATCGGTTTATGACGCCATGTAGGAACGGATCAACGCCATAAGTCGATTACCCCCTGTATATATATACACGAGGGGCTGTACCGTGACACCAACGCCAAGTAAAATCACATTTCCTTAACTTTGAAGAAACTCCAGAGTGACACAGTTCCACTGGATAATTTATGTTCCGTGTGTAGTAGATGACAAACACGAGTACCTGAGCATTAGCAAAAGGTGACAGACCTTTGTTGATAACAGACTTGTCAACTGAGACCACAGACAGTACACCGTTCCCTGCAGAGAGAGACACGTTGAAAACAAACTGGTTATTAATAAATAGAATTTTTTTTTATATCTTGCAAGAATGTTCAAAGGAATTAAATTACAGGAATGGAAAAGGAATGAAATAAATACATGCTGCAAACCACAGGGCATGTGAATGTGGGGAACAGCACCTTTACACCCGATTAAAAGCAGTTTATCAAATATGCTTGGTTATTTTTTCGGTTATGGGTTCATTGTCAGTCTAGTACTTCACCCTCTCTAGTGTATTCTCTGGCTTCAAGTAATGAGTTCTGCACTGGAATTGCTTACTTGAATCATACCCACTACTGATGATTTGGTGGGCTACATCTTGGAAGCTTCCTAGCTATCTCAGCTAAATGTTTCTTTCTTGGCTATTGATAGGCCCACAGGGTTTTATTTACAATGAGTGAAACTATCTCTTCTTTCTCTTGTAGATGGTCCGAGATTTGTCTTGATTGAGAAGGGAAAACTGCCCTGAAATCATGATGCCAGCTGTGGTCCATGTACAACTTCCTGGAGGATAAACCTGAATCAGTAGAGTGGATGTTTGAATGAGAAGAATTAATAGTCACCAGCAGTTCTAGTGCAGACTATACAGCTTGGTGACGCTATAAGAAAACAAATTAAGTATAAGGTATCAGTCTTTGACATTTTTCAGCAAGTGACCTACAATAACATTTATTTTCTACTATCCACACATATCACGACCAGACTGTTACGACTAGTGCTGTGAAATGAGTCTGGACACAGTGTTTCCTCTAGTCTGCGTGCACAGACCTGGCCAAGGCAACAGAACCTCAGGTGCAAGGGTAGACGTCCACATTAAACCAAACATGAAACTATTTCCACTCGACCCACTAAGAAGTTTCTTCTGAAGTAAACCTTTACTGAACTCAGAACTTCTTACATGCCGAGCGGGTCGCTGTGACATCAAATGCATCTGACAGGACTGGGACTCGAAATCGTCCCGGTGTTAAGGACGTTCGTGGCATGCTCACAGTTTGTGGATCCATCGCTCCAAACTTAAATATACAAACACAAACAGGTAAGCTACTTCGATATATAAAACTACTCACCTCTGAATCTGGTCAACAGTTTCCTTGTGTCTTTTGGCTTGGGGACATCTGAGAGATCTATTTCTTGTGAATTTCAAATCTTTGAACCTTCAATCTTTGAAGTGTTTGAACCACAAGGCCTATGAGCACATTGGACTCTGTCTGATGGGAGATCTGGGAAAAATCTGGGAAACAAACATTTGAGTGTTGAGTATCTTACTGTGACAATACTACATTTAAGGGAAGTCACAAGATGTGAAGAGAAACATTTATTGTACACATGTGTATGTTTATTTAAATAAGCAATAAAAAAAGCCGAATAAATGGCTCACACTTCACTGCCAGCTCTGGATGTTCCAATAATGGTGCTTTGGTTTTATTTTCTCATTTGGAAATAATTCTCTCTGTGTTTCAAGATACTCATAATTCAATATGATGAATCTAATATGAGCCATAGAGATTCTATGCACACAAACCAGTTCAGTACTTTTCTTGAGCAGGATCACAAGTCTTCAGGATCTGTGGTTTTGACACCTTGTATCACAGGTAGCGGTGGAAAAGACGTCCAGTAGCTGTTGCCTGTTGGCTTATTTTCTTGCCAGTCTCACTGACTTCTGAACTCTGGTGTTTAAGCTGCCTAATCCATCTATTAAGATGTATGTTGTATCTCATATACCACATAATTCCACATTTTGCTCTAACCTAATGTGTTGGGAACTTGGACAGAGCAAAGCAGTGTAACCAAGAGGGCCTTGAGGACTGGGTTGAGAAGCACTCCTTTAAAGTATGGGACATATTAACAGAGATGCTGAGAGAAATATAATTCCTCCAGAGTCTCTGAGCATTTCTGGGACATCATTTACCTGCTGCACGGGTATATGATGGTTTATTGTCCTGAAGTTGTTTGATGTTTTCTTTGATATCATGAATACATGTGTGAGCATACAGAGAGATTTATTGGACAAAAGCACAGTGCACTGTTCAGACGGCAAAACCAAGAAACAGAGTGAAAAAAAAACCCAGTCAGCTCAAGAAGGAAGAAACCATACAGCACAAAGTAAATAACAGAAATCACAAAGTAAAATGTTTCAGAAACACAATCAAGCAAGAGACTTTGTAAGGGAGCAAATGTATGTATGGTTGTAATGAGTTTATAATTAGGAACAGGTGCAGCCAATGAAGAGAGGGACCCTGCACGCAGCCTGCATTAACTGACTGGTAGAATGTTTAGCTGAGGGGACTGGAGGTAAGTTTGGGAAATGACACATGTAAATTACAGACGTGATTAAGGCTGAGTGAAAAGCATGAGGCAAACTTTGGTACTGGATCTTTTATAAGGGAATGCACGAAGGGTTGTTATATTACCAGATGCAGTGTTTCAACATCAGTCCAGCCAATGGAACAGGTTACATCACAGAATACCTATATTTTTGACACAGCCACAGGTTTGGTTCTATAAATGTAAACAGCTTGAGGAAAGACCATTATGGTTTTAATTTGACATACATGATACGGGAAGCAGCAGGTTCAGCAAAGGATGATACTGAAGCTGGTGTCCTGCTATTCCTGGATATGAGGGCAGAAATCCAGTGTAATGTTGGGTTTAACAGGGCCAGACACCAGTGCAAAGTCTAATGTGGTTTATTACCATAACAATTAGAAAAGAGCAAATGATGATGTCAAATAAGGTTAAATCGAATACAATACACCACTCAGCAAGGTCATGGGGAATACACATGAACGGACACCATAAAACAGGACACAGCAAAAACAAACTAGAGATCCATGAGAGACCGGGAACATGAATAATCAAGAACAAGGAATAAATGTGTAAATGCACAGGGGTAAAAAAGATCTAACAGGAAATAAACCAGACACAGGTGTAAACGCTTGAATGAGGCTGAGACTAAAACAAGGGGCAGAGCAGAACAGAAGGAAAACAGAGAAGAACATGGAGGAAGGGAAACACAAAAACATGAGGTGGGAGGGGGAGGAGGGAGTTGCCATGACAACTGCGACGCCAAGGACGATTGTGACACGCGGTGAACAATGCATGAGTCAGCAGCCTTATAATATCTTCTCTGAGGCCTACAGATGACGGAGCTTTCAATAGACATACATCAGGTGGAAAAAGCCTGATGATTCAGCCCTTTTCGACATCTGGAGGGTCTACAAAGAGGGAGTGAAAGCAAATTAAGAGTTAAAGCTCAGTGTGAACTCAACCACTTCTCACCTCCCCCTGATATGGACAAACATGAAGAAAGTCCTTTGTGTGGGCCACATGTAATGTCCATTAATGGCTAAACTAGTCCCACAGTATCAATCAGGAAAGAGGTTGGGAAAAGGGAAGTTCTGTACTAAAGTCCTATAATATAGGATCAATGGATCAAACCCCTTGTATTCTTTATACACTCTTGAGTGATGACTTTTTGTCTGCTTTTTGTTCTTTAAATGCATTAAGATAATGTATTGAATGCAAAGTAGCCGATGACTGGAATGAGCTTTTTATTCCAAGAAATCCCTGCATGCCATTCAGTGCCAAGGAGCTCGAGATTAGAATTGGCTGTTTTTTAAGACAGCGAGATTCTTTTAAGCTGATTATTACATTCTGTATTTCTCTCTGGCACCGATATATGTCCCTGGTAAGCGGATTGTATTACAGTTTTTCTCGATTGTTTACACACATTGTCTGAAAGCATGCCTCATACTCTCAAAACTCTACACACAAATCAGAAAAACACACACACAATGGGCAAAACCCCTCAGTTCTCTTTCAAAATGAAACTTTACAGTCAGAACAATATTATATCTTCTCAAAATGGTATTTTGTTCTCAGATGACACACACAAACCATCATATGAATAGACATTTATAACAACTGGTTGAACACTGATGTGCTCAATGTAAAACACTATGATGAATGGAAAACACTTCTTCTCCATTCATCATAATGACTTTGGCCTTTTTTGTGCAGTGTTACACTTACTACAGACAGGAAATACATAAGTGCATTGTAAAATATTTTAGAATAGTGTTTTTATACTCAGAACACACATATACAGTAACAAATATATTTTATTTTTTCCCACAAAAGCAATGTACACAGTGTACATCCCACCCAACACAAAGTTGCACATACAGTGGCCTTCATACAAAACAGAAGAATTTACTGTATACAGTTACAGTAAAAAAAAATAAAACTATGTTGCATCCTCTCTTGTGTTTCGGTCTGGCCACAGCACCTCATCCACATCACAAGCAATGTTTTCTCTGGCCAAGCAGCGGGGGAAATATCGCCTAGCATGGCGAATCCAGCCATGAAAAGCATCAACTGCTATATCTCCACATGCGTCTTCCATAGCTTGGTGAAGGGGTATACGTGTTTGTGAATGTAAGTCATACACTTTCCATCTCCAGGCAGAAAAAAATTCCTCAATAGGATTGAGGAATGGAGAATATGGAGGGAGATAAACAACTGAAAAGCGTGGGTGGGCAGTGAACCAATTATGAACCAGAGCAGCCCGGTGGAAACTTACATTGTCCCAAACGACAACGTACCTGAGCTGCTCTGGACCGTCTATCTGATCTGGTGGAATGAGTGTGTTGTGTAGGGTGTCGAGGAATGTGATTAGATGGGCAGTGTTGTAGGGGCCAAGGGTAGCATGGTGATGGATGACGCCGTGGTGGGTAATCGCTGCACACATAGTGATGTTCCCTCCGCGCTGGCCAGGAACTTCAACAATGGCACGCTGGCCGATGATATTCCTTCCCCTCCTTCGTCTTTTTGTGAGGTTGAATCCAGCCTCATCAATGAATATGAATTGGTGCTCCACTGCGTCCACCTCTAGCTCAAGGATTCTCTGCAACACACATGACAGTATCAGAAATAGACATGGAGGAGTCACTATTGTGAAGCACAATCATTATGATTACAATACTGAAATATGTATAATTTATACAGTGTTGAGTGTATACATCAGTTGTGAGATTGTATAGGACTTACTTGCACATAGTTATATCTCAGTTCTTTGACTCTTTCTGAATTGCGTTCAAAAGGCACCCTGTAGACCTGCTTCATCCTCAGGTTATTTCTGCGCAAGACACGGTCCAGCGTTGATAAGCTTACCCTATCAATATTTTGAAAGATCTCGGTGTCTTCTATTATTTTTCTTTGTATTTGCCGTAATGTTATGGCATTATTTACTAGGACCATGTTCAGGATTTCAGTTTCCTGTTCAGGAGACAAAAGACGTTCCCGTCCACCTCGTGGTGGTAACCTTTCAGTTCTGCAATCCAAATAGTAAAATACTGTAAATACTGTGCAGGAATACATTTCCCAAATACTTGAAACATTTATATTTATATTTACAGTCCTACAAAACAGTCCACAGGCAATACTGTACTCATTGAGTACTGTATTGATATGCAGTCCTGCAGTTTTCTACTGAGTGCTGATTTCTTACCTGTTCTCATTACGGAAAGTCCGGATGATGGATGCTACAGTGTACCTACTCAAATTTGGCTGTACTCTTTGCCCAGCCTCCCTCATTGTTAGACCATGGTTGACCACATGGTCAACCAAAGTGGCTCGGATCTCATCAGAGATTACGGTCCTTGGCCTTCCTCGTCCTCGTCCTCCTCGTCCTCCTCCTCTTACTCTCACTCCTCTGGCTCTGCCTCTGTTTCCAATGTTGGCATCCATTGCTCCAAAACAGAAGAGCTCACCTTTTGCCATTTTATGCTAAAGCTCTGATTGCTGATTGTAAACATGTGAGACAGGTGTTTGCTGATGTGATGAGTCAGTGTGCATAATAGGACAATTAACTTTAGAATTTTGAATAGCAGTGTGTTCCTTGTGAAAACAAGAGATTTTCTTCATGAAAATTATGCCAAATGCAGAAAATTGTGTGTAAAAAATTGTATGGAATGAAAGTCTGAATATATGGAATGAAACCTGAGAATATGGAACGAAAGTCTGAATATATGGAATGAAAGTCTGAATATATGGAATGAAAACCTGAATATATGGAATGAAAGTCTGAATATATGGAACGAAAATCTGAATATATGGAACGAAAGTCTGAATATATGGAACGAAAGTCTGAATATATGGAACGAAAGTCTGAATATATGGAATGAAAACCTGAATATATGGAATGAAAGTCTGAATATATGGAATGAAACCTGACGTCACTTGCGCCATTTTGTGCTTTCAGTTTGTGGTACCAGGTATGGTGGCAGGCTCGTTTGTTTGGCAGCATTTTGGGTACCCGGCAGAAATGATCAGTCCCCCCAGGATTTCGCGGGCCTTTTTTGTGATTGTTGCGGGCTAAAATGTTTGATGTTGCGGGTGTTTTAAAAAAAAATTGCGATGGAAGTTGCGGTGTGTTTTTGCTTTTTTGTGAGTACATTACAATAGGGAGTAAATGTTGTATGGTTTCCTGCATTTAGTAGTCCATTTTAATTATCTATTTACCTATTTATTCAGGGTTGCCAAGATGGTTCGGTTTGAGGAGGACTGTGAGAGTTGTATCTTCCCATATGGAAGCCCTTTGAACATGAGTAAATTTACACAAACACCGCAGCTCCGAATCAAGCGAATCACCGCTGATAGCATGCTAGCCAGCAGTACTATGGAGAAATGTTCTATTTATTCTGCTTGTAAGCAGTACGCCACCATAGGTCGTGCACTGGTCAGGGTGTTTATCATCTCCTCCATACTGAGGATTACTGCTAGGGGTGTGACGATACACTATATTGGGTTCACGAGAACGAGACGTGACGAGATTTTAAGGAAACTAAAATGACAAATTATATGACTGGACAACATACTTTTATTTAACTGAGTTACACATGCATTTTGAAATGTTTTATTAGAACTCTTAACATGCATGATGCAAGCATGAACTTAATAAACTTGTCCTACAAATTGAAATTAAAATAAAATTTCATAAAAGTTAAAATAAAATAAATAAAAATATTTCTCCTTTTTTCAAGCGCAAACAATACAGCGAGTCCCCGCTTAACGACGATGTTAGACCGAAAAGTCTGTCGTTAATCGCGACCCCAGATTTAGATACGCTTTGATCGTAAATACAAAAACGAACAATGTTCTCGTGCACAACACTCCACTGTGCTGCCACTGCTCCTCCGCGCACCGCACAAAATAACATAAAAAGTTGGTCGTAACTCCGGTCCGTCAACCAGACCCGTCGTTAAGCGGGGACTCACTTTATTATGTGCAAAACAAAATTTTTTTCTCTGTCAATAGGCTACATAGTGCAAATAGTGCAAACAGAGCCTGACCAAGTATGTCACTGAATTTGCTGCAACTACACTGCCATGTTCATTTTTAAGAATATTAACATCGCCACACTGCTCCCGATATCCTGCTGTCTCAACTTGCCAAAGCGCCGTTCTGTCCCTGCTACCAAGTGAGATATGTTGATCTGAGTACTGAGCTGTGGTGGTGCTGTAAATGTCTCTGTATCGTGCTCGTATTGGCCGCGGTGTACGGAATTATTTTCATACAATGTTTGTATATGGTCAGTGTCTTATCAGTCACTCTCTTGCCATTTATCATTTCTGCCGGGTACCCAAAATGCTGCCAAACAAACGAGCCTGCCGCCATACCTGGTACCACAAACTGAAAGCACAAAATGGCGCAAGTGACGTCAGGTTTCATTCCATATATTCAGACTTTCATTCCATATATTCAGGTTTTCATTCCATATATTCAGACTTTCATTCCATATATTCAGACTTTCATTCCATATATTCAGATTTTCGTTCCATATATTCAGACTTTCATTCCATATATTCAGGTTTTCATTCCATATATTCAGACTTTCATTCCATATATTCAGACTTTCGTTCCATATATTCAGACTTCATTCCATATTCTCAGGTTTCATTCCATATATTCAGACTTTCATTCCATATATTCAGACTTCATTCCATATTCTCAGGTTTCATTCCATATATTCAGACTTTCATTCCATATATTCAGACTTCATTCCATATTCTCAGGTTTCATTCCATATATTCAGACTTAGCAGTCATTCTATATATATAGTTTTTTCCTGAACGGCTTGCCATAATATGGCATATATATATATATATATATATATATATATATATATATATATATATATATATATATATATATATATATTAGTAATGCATGCATATAGATAATGTTAGGAAGTATGGAGTGAAATGGATGTGTGCTTTGCATTCTCATATCTTATGGACCCAAGTTTTGGCAGGTCTGACACAAACTGCGTTGATGTAGGTAATGAAGAAGGAAGGAGAGTTGTGAGAGCCATCCTACAGAGTCCACTGTCTTCTGCTGTCCCGTTGTTCTGACCCTTCAGAATGAAGAAACTCCATTAGAAAATAGACAGTACTGTGCAGGACAGCATTAGCCTCACCATACAACTTGTCCTGCAGGGCCATTGTATTAGATTACTGGTGGAATTGGCAATTAGGACAATAATTCAAGGAACAAGAAATTACCTGGAGAAGTGGACACACACACACACACAGACATACCACAGATACAGACACACACACACACAAACACACACACACACCACAGACGCACGCACACACACACCACTGAATCCTCATGAGTGCTGAAGCAGGCTAATCTTGATGCCCATAAGCAGTAAAACTGAGACAAGCAGAGGTAAGAAAAATGAGCCTTATTTACCAGCACTGCATCAAGCGAGTGCAGATTTGACCAGCCTGAAGGTCACCCCAACCACTCCGGGTCTGATTCATGAAAGTGTCATATGATGTCAGAACAAGCGGTAATTTGATTGAAACAAGCAGTGATTTGATTGCAACTGATGCATGAGAACTTGCTGCTTCAGCTGTGTTAAACACACACCGCCACACTAGTGCCTCATTTACATATCATTTGCAACAAGAGCACACTGAATTGGCCTCATATAGATAATATATGCATTATATGCCCAATTCATGCAAGCGTAGTGCTATATAGTTAATAAAGGGCGATAATCATGTGGCTTACAGTTACTCAAAACGCACTGAACAACAAAGCCGATTCTGGTGCTTTTTCCAGAGTAACTTCAGCCCAGACTTTAAATATAATTCTCCCAGAACAGCTGAATATTCTTTCATTTCAGCAGGCTACCTGCCACATGGCAGCGGGTCACCAACTTCCTGATCAACAGGAAATAAAGCGGACCCTCCCCATCAGCACCGCGCTCAGCACACCTGCGCCATGAGGGTGCGTCCTCGCCCGCCGTCTGGTATTGGCCACACCCCCTATGACTCCATTTGTGTCCAGCCCTTGATTAAATTCATCATGCTTGCAGATAACACCGCAGCGGAGGGTTTCATCAAAGATAACGACGAGTCGGAGGTGGCGTAGCGTCGAGCACGGTGTAGTGGAGACGACCGAGAGACGGATGGCTGAGAGGTTCGCTCACTTCCGCAGTTGCTAACCACATAATTGAGAGATTCCATTCCCGGGCCTTTTCAGTCTCACCAGAGCCATCGAGATGGAGGCAAATTGCCCAAACCTCATCAAGAAGGCACAACAGAACATTTTACATCTGGCTGTTAAGGGAAATATATTTTTTTCTACCGAGCCTGCTGCAGTTATATATATATTTATGTAGCGTGGTCGTTGAAGACATTCTCACATGCTCGATGTGGAGGTAGCACGGGCATGGGAGCTTCCTGTGACATCAGCAGCCCTCTCAGCCACCATCACCAACCACAAGACAGAGACAACAAGTGCATCAATGTTTACTGTATCCATTTGTGCTCATGATCCTCTATCATCTGAAATATCGTCACCCTAAAAGGTGAAAATTAATCGCCGTTTTTATTTATTCACATGACATTTTTCCCTCACAGCTTTTGTGATAATGGCAATTCCCTCCAAGCAGCTAGCTGGCCCTCCCCTGTCATATGACAGCTACCATCCATGGAGACCGCAGCAAGCGCTTGTCTCCTCCAAATCCAAGCACCTCAGCTTTGGAGCTGCTGCACACCGCGCAGCACAGGACAGCTAAACACACTGGACTTATCAGCAAGCACAAGCACACAGATATCCCCAATTGGCTACTGTCGCCATGAATGACAGGGAACACAGTCATGTGGCATCCCTCCCACACAGATAGTAATGCCAGTTTTGTTTCCTTTGACAAGCGGCCACTCTCGCTCACAGGCCGAACGATTCCTCCTCTGTTGCGCCACTTGGGAGCACAGGTGGTGCTCCTTTTATTTTTACTTAAAGACTGAAAGTGTATTTATTTGCTTTATGGAGGTTATTCCATAGCTGGGGGGGGGGCTTTGAAGGAAAAGCTCTGCCCCCCTGTTGTAGTTTTCATACTTCTAGAAACTTCTAAGGAAGCTGCACCTTGTGTAGTGTTGGCAGCAAATCATTCTAGATGATAAAATCCCTTAGGTACTTAGGAGCAAGAAACATTTTGGGCTTTATGGGCTAATAATAACATTTTGTGGTTGATATGAAATTAAACTGGCGGCCAGTGCAGGGTCAATATAGTGGGGAGAATATAATCAAATTCTAGGATTCTAGTCAGGGCTCTAGGTGCTGCATTCTGGAATATCTGGAGCTTGTTCAGACATCTAATGCAACTTTCATACTGAAATTGCAGTAGTCTGTGAGGTTATAAAGACATGGGCCAGGTTTTTCATCATTTAGCGACAGTAGCTGTATTTCTCAGTGTTTCTAAGGCAGCCAGTATTTCTAAGGCAGTTGTAATGTTGTCCACATGAGATTCGAAGCAAAGATCAGGGTCAAAAGTAACACCAAGGACTTTTTACAACTACACAATAACAATGGAAAAGCCATCAAGACTGAACATGTCATGCGATATCTTGGTTCCAGCAGCATGAGTGCTTCCATTAAAGGACATTTCTCAAGCTCCAGCGCCTCATATCTATTACACTCCATTCTGTCGTGTGACGTTGCTGGTGTGGCTGATACGTTCATCGGCATTGCAGTGGAAAGCAAGAATAATAACACTTAGTCAGGTTACAGAGTCTTACGGGACACCCAAATGTACTTTTGTATACACAGAGATTTCATCCCTATACAATCTGAATGGCATTTTCAGATAGGAGCTGAATCAAGTGTTACAGCTCTATTCCCAACGAGGCTGGGTCTGACTCATCGCATGTTATGGTATGTGACATCAAAAGTCCCTCTGAGATCCAGTAGTACATGTAAGAATGTACTTCCAAAAATCTGAGGCCAGTGATAAATCATTTACCCTGTTCACTAACGCAGTCTCGGTAGTGTGATGAGGCTTGTATCCTGACTGAAATAATTCATGAATGTTGTAACCTTCACTTTAAACACACAGGTCCAATATTACTACACCAAGACCGGCCACTGGGAACCCTTCATTCTCTTATGGCAATTGGGCAATTGTGTATATTATAGACATAATGTGAGGGAAGAATTTTATATATGTCACACGTTCCCCTCTCCAGTGTAACTGTCTCCCTGGTTACACATCTTGTCTTTGTATACTTCCTGGTTTTCATTTCCCCACAGTCTTTTGTTTTCGTTTTGTAGTTTTATTTAGTTCTCCATCATTCATTATTGTTTTCACCTGTTCTTTGTTTCTCAATGGTTAGTCTGTGTATACAGTCTTAGCCCTTTCCTCCATCTGCTGCTGGTCATTGTTGGCACGACGCCAATGTCTCTGAGGCGTCCTGGTGTCGCATGATGTTAGCGCTAGCCTCAGTGCTCTGCCCCTAATTAACCTCACTTTCCTCAGTGAATATATATATATATATATATATATATATATATATATATATATATATATATATATATAACTGTTTTTGTTTTTGTATGCTCTGCTTGTTTATAATTGTGTAGGCGCCAATTTTTCTGTTGTTTACATTGTTTACTGTATGTTCTGTATGTAATATATGTTCTGTTCTAATAACCTTGGAAGGTCTAACCTGGTATGTTTATACACACAGTGCCAGTCATATGTATCTCTAGCACTTTGACTACAGATATTGTCTCAAGAATCAGGTCTTGACTACTAATGAGCTTGTGTTTGTTTACATTAAATATTCTAGGTTTAAGAACTTTGAAGATCTACTCGGTGCCTTCTGTTTATTAACTGCTTGGACAAATCTATATTCTCTTCTAATTCTTTCTACGCTTCTAATTCTTTCTACGCAGATCTCAGTATTTTGCTACAGACCAATATCTTAAATTATGCATTAAATCTTGTAAATGTGTTTCATTTTTTTTATCTTAAAGTTTTTGTAAGGGTCTTTTTATATTTTGTATCTTTCTAGCTGCTTCGGTTTTGCGTTTGCTCTTATTATCTGTATTCTTACTGTAAATTTAGCATTTTAGCAATATGTAGCAATACAAATCCCAAGTAGGGCAAATAAAAAACGTATCGTATCTTATTGATACCAGGCATGGAATACTGGCAAAATAAGAAATCTTTGATGGAGACAGAAATCCCCGAATTATAAATCATCAACAAAATGTGACAAGGAGAGCAGTAAAGTTATACTTTGAATGTGTAGTAATACCTTGCTACTATGTGTGTGTGTAATGTTGATAAAGATAGCATTACACATGTGGGCCTCCTGTGATTCCCTATCCCTAAACAGCATTTCTTGTAGATTATCAATACCGTTTTAATATTTTTAGAGCAGTTTCAACCCAAATGGAACCACTGTGTGTGCGATGAAGATTGTCTTGGATTATCTAAAGCTCCATGTGTTCACAATGTAATGAAAAAGGAAGATGGAGAGGATGATGCTGATGGAGAGGAAGAAGAGAGATGGTGGTAAGTGGAGCAGGGCGGAGGTTTTAACAAGAGAGACGGAGAGGTTAACATCCGATAATGCCCCTTCACTTTCACTATCCGAGTGCGCCGTTAGTCTGACTGCTCTATTTTGCGGCTCTGCGTTTATATTACGTGTTTGATAGGAAAGATTTAAAAACATAAGAAAAAAAAGACATGCCCGTGATATTGGGGAGGAACATTATTATATAAACCAGAACATTATTCTGCTTTCACTGGAAAGGTGCAGCCTGCACTGTTTCAAAGTACTGACGGTGTGTAATTAGAGTACACTGTAACCCTGCCTCAGAGGTAAAACTACGGAGGACACACACACACACACACACACACACACACACACACACACAGCCACATAAAGAAAAATGATGAGACCGAGCATTAAATCAAAGATAATCACAGCAACACTGGCTAATCACCTTGGTTACCACATAAAAAACGAGATGGAATCACAATGAGGCTGAAAATCAAAACAATTACTTCAGGCCCTCATGCGGAAGCGTTTTACACACGACTGACCGTAACAAAATTAAATAACGTGGAATATGTAAAATGAGGGAGACTTCATACCACCTGCTTCCTAATTTCTCTCTGTCCCTGACAATATTGCCTGCTAACCTGCTCGCAGAGGAAAACACTCTTTAAGCATTGCCGATACTATAGTGAGCAAGTGAGCAGCACCCCACTTTAGTAGACCACTTTAGTGGACCCAAGGCCAGTACCAACGATCACAGAAAAATTTGCCAGATATTATCTCCTACTGCTGCTGGGTGCTGATCATACCAGGCCCAGAGAAAAACCTTATATACTCTGTTGATTTCACCGAACCACTAAAACCCACTTGTGGAAGCCTTTTAAAATGAAGGCACATAATTGCCCTCCTCTGTAATAGGAAGCACTGTCCGTAAGCAAGACACACACCTTTATGCACTATGAGCACCCGTAGCTTAAATGGATATTTATATTTGCATACATGGACAACTGCTTGTGAATTAGGTGATTTATTTATTTTTCTAAACTGGAACTATGCAAAAGCAAACAAATTCGTCTTAATGAGAAATAAAGGTCAGGAAAGAAGGAAGCAATGTAACCAATGAGCCAATAATTAGCATATATATATATATATATATATATATATATATATATATATATATATATATATGAGTAATGGAGGAAGTGAGTAGAGAGGTAAAGAAAAGAGTGCAGGCAGGGTGGTGTGGATGGCATAAAGTGTCTGGGGTGATCTGTGATAGAAGGGTGTTGGCTAGAATGAAAGGAAAGATCTATAGGACAGTGGTGAGACCTGCTATGTTGTATGGACTGGAGACAGTGGTACTGACAAAGAGACAGGTGAGGGAGATGGAGGTGTCTGAGATGAAGATGTTGAGATTCTCATTTGGAGTGACGAGGAAGGATAGGATCAGAAATGAGTTGATTAGAGGATCAGCACATGTAGCATTTTTTTGAGATAAAGTTAGAGAAGCAAGATTGAGATGGTTTGGACATGTACAGAGGAGGGAGGAGAGGTATATTGGTAGGAGGGTCTTAAGGATGGAACTTCCAGGCAAGAGGAGGAGAGGTAGACCTATGAGGAGGTTTATGGATGCAGTGGTAGAGGATATGAGAGTGGCTGGTGTGTCAATGGAGGACACTCAGGACAGGGCCAGATGGAGGAGTTTGATCCGCTGTGGCGACCCCTAAACGGGAATGGCCGAAAGAAGAAGAAGAAGAAGATATATATATATATATATATATATATATATATATATATATATATATATATATATATATATATATATATATAATAAATGTGATGATATTAACATATGTGCAGGCTGGTTCACTTTGCTTGGTTTGTGTTGGTTTGGAAGCACCACACAGTTCCTTATCATGGACAGCTTCTTCCCTGTACCGCAGACAGGATACGTCCTGCATAGATAAAATCAGCTCACCTGCACGCAGTTAACACAGGCGTGGAAACGCACCCTGACAGAACCAGTCTATTCCTTGAGTATGCCAGACACTGTCATAAATCCACGGAGTTTTCCCTTGTCATTGTAACATTCAGACTTGCAGTATCAATGAACTTGGCTCAAAGGCGATAGTTTTAATTTATGGTTTGCTTAAAACCACCATCCATGTCTGTCGGGGTAAGATGAATATCACAGATTGTGTTTGCTGCATAAAACTCACTAAAATAGTGCGTGGCATTAGAACAATATAGCCAATGTTCCGGGCAGGATGTGCTGTAATAGAGATAACAAGGTCCCATAAAGAAGGGTTTGAGCCGTCCTCTGAAGGTGATAATTGTTTTTGAATGGTCCCATGTTGTGCAGTTGATCACTGCCTTTTTGATATGCCCTGGTGGTGTAATTAGGAAATGATTAATAAGTAACATGGGACAAAGGATTTCAAGATTTGTTTTATTGCTGCCACTGACACATAGTCTGACAGAAACATGGGTTGGGAGAATTTTTGCTGTCACATATAGATTAAATGGTAGTAGAGGCATAGACAATTAAAACAAATGCATGTGTGTGAAGGAGAGAAATCCATTTTATGTAATATAAGCGATCCTCTATAAAGGGAGGGAGATGAGTCTGAACAAAGGCTCATTCAGGATGACGGTATTTGTTATCTGACACTTCTGAGCACCAAAAACAAATTCACACGTACTGGTTAGATCAACTCAAACATTTTGTTTTAAATACTAAACAAATTCACACGTACTGGTTAGATCAACTCAAACATTTTGTTTTAAATACTAAACAAATTCACACGTACTGGTTAGATCAACTCAAACATTTTGTTTTAAATACTAAACAAATTCACACGTACTGGTTAGATCAACTCAAACATTTTGTTTTAAATACTAAACAAATTCACACGTACTGGTTAGATCAACTCAAACATTTTGTTTTAAATACTAAACAAATTCACACGTACTGGTTAGATCAACTCAAACATTTTGTCTTAAATACTAAACAAATTCACACGTACTGGTTAGATCAACTCAAACATTTTGTCTTAAATACTAAACAAATTCACACGTACTGGTTAGATCAACTCAAACATTTTGTTTTAAATACTAAACAAATTCACACGTACTGGTTAGATCAACTCAAACATTTTGCTTTAAATACTAAACAAATTCACACGTACTGGTTAGATGAACTCAAACATTTTGTCTTAAATACTAAACAAATTCACACATACTGGTTAGATCAACTCAAACATTTTGTTTTAAATACTAAACAAATTCTCGTACATCATGTTGGTTACGGTTGGGCTTGGTTTAGGTTTTGACCTATGGTTTCTGAGATCCCCCCCCCCCCCCCATGTAAGTGATGCTTTAGTGATATTTAGTTTGACATGACATCTAGGTCAGGTTCAGCCAAATATTACACTTACAACTCCCCAGACCCCGTTGAAATCAAACCTGGGTTTGTGTAAATGTCTCTTTATGTGCGAGTCCATGCGTGTATGAAACCATGTGTATAATCATGCATATGTGGGCATGTGCAGGATGTCTGCGTGTGTGTAGTTTGCAACAATAGGGTCTAGTGAGGTCTACAGCGAGGAACAGCTGTCCCACAGGAAACAAACATCTGTTAGACATTGTACATCTGTTACTCCACGAGTCGTACCACAGCTCTTTCCACCAATATGGCAGCAACAGAAGAGGCTCAGATCCTGTTGGCGAGATGAGACGGAGGTCAGAGGGAGGAGAGCGGTCCGAGCAGGCAGGTTCTGAGTGACACCAAAGCCGTCGGGCCGAGACAGAAGGAAACGCAGTTGGAGGAGCGTGGGCTGTAAACGCTGGTGCTCATCACTAGAGGCCTTTTGTCGAGCCTCTTTAAACTCAGCTAGGTGTCATAAAACGCAGGATACGTACGTCTGTGCGCTCGGCGGAGAGCTGGGAAGAAAAGGGTGAAGGATTTAAAGAACGGGAACGACGCTCCCTGGAGGCAGGCTAAGCGTCGGCGTGTATGGCGTCTCCCTCCCACGCAGGCCTGCTAGCAGGAGACTGCAGTGCAGCGCACTTACAACACCCAGGATCGCACTGTTCTGACTGCTCTGAGATCAGCGTTGTCGTTCCTGACAACTTGTGACGGACCTTAAGTGTCCCGGCCACCAATGGGAGTGCCTCAGTTGTCACGTTCCACGCCCTGCTTTCAATCCCAGCTATTCTTCCAGCATTACATTTACATTTATGGCATTTTGGCAGACGCCCTTATCCAGAGCGACTTACATTTTTATCTCATTTTTATACAAGTGAGCAATTGAAGGTTAAGGGCCTTGCTCAGGGGCACTTCAGTCATGGCCTCAGGTCTGGGAATCGAACCCACGACCCTCCGGTCACAAGACCAGTTACCTAACCACTAGGCCATGACTGCCCTCACATTCCAGCATCTCGCATTCCTCATACCTGGTGCTGATGTGAATGGGGACTGCCGAGCAGAGAGTGGCTAACGCCGTTGTTAGTGTCTATCTTGTTTCTACTATCACTGCATGGTGACGGATTCTCTTTTGTTGTTTTCCTGTAGTTTCGTTCGGCTTGGTAGGTCCCGTACGACTGTGGCTCTCTTGGGTGTGTGCAGCCCATAATTCCTTGTAGATGTCCCTGGTAACGACTGTTGTCGAGTGATTGTGCCTCTCACTGTACCCATGCTTTCTCTGGAAGATCTGACTGAGTGGAGATTTTACACATGCAAACCAATAGTAATACTAGTAGTAGGTACACCGGTACATAATGGTCACCCAGGCAGTTATTTCTGAGTTGCCTTTAGTGCTGCTTTCCAGTGGCTCACTGAGTTCTTGATGAAGATTCTTGGTGTCTTGTTTGTTGAGAGCTAGGCGAGTGTATGGGACCCAGACATAGGCTTTTTTGGAATCAATCGAGACCGACTGGTTGTGGGGTCTGCTCGGACAGTTCTGCCTACCCAACCACTTTGCACTGACTGCTGGTTTCAGTCCCGTTTATGGACAGTGCTTATGTATTTATACGCATTCTCATTAACCTTGGCAGCTCGTTAAAAGGAGCTCTATGGTTGCGGAACAGGCAAGTAATCAATAGTTTGATCGTGTTTCTCCCTTACTGCGGCCTTTCCGATCCAGTACCGTCCTGCCTTTGGCTAGTGATTGTGGAGGTTAGCAGCTGGTTCGTTTGTGCTGATAGGTCAGGATGCAGAGCGGCTTGTTTCTTTGGCCCGTGGGGGTGTCTCACGTCAGACTCTCGGACCGCACACATCCTCCTGTTGGAACGTTTTGTCTGCTGTTGTGAAGCTAACGGGCTCCTTTTGGGGAGCTTTGTGTGTCGTCATGTCTACTGGGATAGAAATGAAGTGGATTTCACGTGTCGAATTATTGCAGTGCTCATTTTAATTACCTAACATTTATGAATCTTGTTTTATTAATGCCTCTTGCTAGAAATCTTTCAGCGTCAGATCGTGTTTAATTATGAAAGATGTTTAGTTAATGTCACAGTGCTTGATTCAATCAAAGCAACAATAAAACATTTCACAAACAAGAACAATTCACCACAAACTCCAGCACCCCCAATGAAATATCTGGAGGTCTATTGAGTAGTGCATGACTCCATCACTCATTCTTATTTCAGTCTCTTAGAATCTCAATTTCAGCTGATAAAATGATAATATAATACGCCTATTGTTTTTGTCAGTGATACAATAAAGTCTGCATTTAATGACGTATTCCATCTCAGTAAACTATGTCAGTTCCTATGCAGAACTCATATGTGTTATAAGTGCTTCGGGTTAAATTTTTGGCAAGGACCCGTTTCTCTTTGAATCGATGGGTCGTGAATTCTGTCTCTTTTCCAGCTTCGTAAAATAGATGTGTTCAACATCTCCCATTGTCTCCTCCACCCCTGCCGTTTGTGGGAATCGTGGGAAGGTTGACAGCCCTTTATGTAGGGCAGAGAACAGGCACACAGGGCCTTGAGCATCTGCTGCTGCGTGCTCCGTCTGACATGACGGGGGCCCACCTGGGAGGCGTGGCCCTCGCCCGGCCCCACTGGCTGTCAGGGGTAAAAGGAAGGGGTGGGGTGGTGGGGGGGGTGGGGGGGTAATAGAAGCAGAGGGATATAGGAATCACGGCTTATCTTAGTATTGCTGCTTGTAGATTTCTGTCCTAGAGAATGAGGATCCCTGTGCAAGCCAACAGACATGATAGTAACCTTGATAAGGGCTGTAATACACGCGGCCAGAATGGAGGCTATGAATGAATAGTCTGTGGATAGTGGATACTAATACAGTGTGTGTGTGGAGCTAGTGTGGTTAATTTACATTATACAGTAATTCGAATAATTTAAAAGCTTGTCATTTATTTTTACCTGCATAACTGTAAAATGACATATTAATACCAGTTACTCTAATTATTATTTTTTGCAACAGTATATAGACCTTGCACAATATGATAATATGGAGACGGAGGAATCTCTAGTGTTATTGACAAATGTGTTTTTCATGATCCATCAACAAGAGCCTTCGCACAGGTGTACCTTACTATCCACAAACAGATCTCCCTCAAGTGTTCCAATATGTCTTGTTTTCTTTGTTTGTTTGTTTTTGCAGTAGGGTTTTCTAAACTGTAAATTTATCAGCTGAAGTGCTGCGTCTGAGGCACTCATTATGGGATGTATTTTGAGACTCTTTTGCTATTTTACATAATCTGCAATTCTCAAAAAAATAAAAAATAAAAAATACCAGTTACTTCTAGGGAAGGCAGGCCAGCTCTTCGTTTCTTTAACTGTGAAAATATTCATGCAATTTAAAAATCACAGTGGGATGTAATGTCAAAGGTTGACGTACAAGCAGAAATGTGTGCTGAAAGAATGACAGACCAAATGGTCACTCTGACTTTACATTTACTCTCCATGTCTGACTCTGTCCTGGCTGTCATTACTGTTTTCCACAGACATTTCATACATGAAAGCAAAAATGGTTGAAAATAAACCACTTTCTGTTGTAAACACTTTGTGCCAGTCTCATTTTGTTTTCATCTTGTTTTTTTTTTTCATCTTTTTCATCTTTGCAAATGAGTGTGGAGATTTGTTGTTGTGAACTGAAGTCATGCATTTCATAAAAATCAAACCTTGGCCTGGTGTATTCAGAGAGAACTCTATTGAGCCTGCGACTACGTGTATAATGCTGAGAGCCACCTCTGGTGGCATTTATTAAATGATATAAAGATGGAAACACAGCGCAACCTAAACCTTTTTGAAAGTAGCCTACGATGAATAGTTACGATGAATAGTGCTGTGTTGCCTGTGCATGTGTGTGAGTGTGTGGCCGTCTTCCTCCTGTTGTTTAGTGATGCCACAGCACTTTCCACGCGTCCTGTGTTCCGTCACTGTGTCAACTGGCCGATTCATCGAATTGTGTGTACAAACAGATGGACAGCATAATTTACAGTGTGTGTGTGTGTGTGTGTGTGCCTGTGTGTGTGTCTGTGTGTGCTTGTGAAAGAGAGACACAGAGAAAAAATGGGAAATATAGCAGGATATGTGAACACTATTCCTGTAATGTGTTTTTAAGCACGGAATTTTTCATTACCATCATAGTTTGAGCACAGCACCTTTCCACTGACAAAAAAGAGCATGACCACAAACCTTAAACACACACACACACACACACACACACACACACACTTTACCTTGACTGTTAATTCTTATTTGCAAGTAACCCTCCCTCTCAACAATATGAACAGACATGCCCTAAGAGTATTTGCATATACACATTTCCAGAAGCAAAAATGTCACGTGTGTGATCCGTGTGGTTGCACAAGCAATATCGTCACATAAAGAACTTCAAATTGAACAGCATTTGCCAGACAGTTTGTTGGTGAAATATTGGAATGAAAGGAAGAGTATTGAGGATCTGGCTGAGAGTGAGGAAGGACACGAAACAGAGACACTGCTGGTTTTGAAGCTATTTCTGTCAGAGAGGTGTGTGGGTGTGGGAGTGGAGCTGGTGGGGGACCAGGAAGTGGAGGGTGATTTGCACATGCACAGTGAAGTGTGATATTACACACAAAAGTAATTTAATCTCACAGTTCTTAAATGGGTGCAGATGAGACACTGGCAGAGGTGGACATTCCAGGTTCCTCACCAAGATTTTGCTCAGGCTTCCTGGATTTTGTTGATTCCACAAATTTTTTCCTGGCTTGTACTCATTAGAAAATCCAGCAGTCTTGAATAAAATCATGGGAAGGAACTTTACTTTCTGAACCTAGAATGTCCAAATCTGGACACTGAATACAGAGGACCACATGTAAAGCCTGGTTTATACTTTCGCGAGCGACCGTAGCGCGCGACTCCGACCACCTCGCGCGACCCTGCGCGAGCGGTGTAGGCGTTTATACTTTCGCGAACGTCGCGAGCGTGTTCTCCGAAACGATAGGTGGCGATAGGTGGCAGTGGAGAATAAAAAACCCCTGCAAAACCGGTGAAAGAACATTTTTACCTGACCAGAGACCGTATATAAACATCAGGCATCAAACGTAAATATGGCTTTGCAGTGTTGTCCGAAACGATACGTTAACAAATACGAGCCTCTTGTAATTTTAGGACGAAACATGAGAGAACGTGAAGACGTTAAGATTGGGCGTTTTGTAAATAAACAACCATTAAATAATGTGATAAAAAAGCGAATTATTTCGAATCATTTCGAGTATATGTATAAATATTTAACTTAATTAAGTTTAACGTGCTGGGAAATATTGAAATGGACCTTTAAAGTGAGGTACAAGTCCTTTAATTCCACCTTGTAAAGGTGTATGAACCCGGCAAACATGACTTTGTCCATCGCGCTGAAGCGCGGCGCGCGCGCGAAGTTACAAAATTCGAGAGGTGCACGACCTCGCGAATGGACAGCGCGCGAGGCTCTCGCGCACGGGCGGAGCCACAGCGATTACGTCATTTTCGCCGCGCGGACCCGAGCGGCGCGTCAAGTATAAACCAGGCTTAAGGGTGAAACGTAGCCACAGACCTGAGTGAAATTGCATATTTTATCATTTGTAACAGTGACATACCCTGCTGCTCCTCATTCTCACATACTCTCATACTCTCAAACCCACCCACATACTCTCATACCCACATACTCTCATACCCACATATTCTCATACTCTCATACCCACATACTCTCAGACTCCCATCATACTCTCATACTCACATACTCTCATACTCACATACTCTCATGAACATGAACTTTGCTCAGCATATGAATTTCTTCCAAGTGCTGTAATTGTAATGCATTGTTATATTACAGATGTTTTCACTTTATTCAAAATAGGCATTGGCAATAAATTATGCATACATTATTGTTCACATCACCACAAACCTACACCTTCTCTCTTTGCAGGAATACACTGAAATTTACCTACTAGTGTAGAACATACATGGATTTGTGTAAATCCCTGCAAATTATATTTAGCTAATATGCAATGGGTACATTTAAAAAAATTAAAATATATAATAGAGCATTTTTAATCATTTGGACGCTGGAATCCTTATTTCACATTGCATGTGAAATCTAACACACATTTTTTTTTTATCAAGCTCTTTTTCATATCACATATTTATCAACTTATCCACATGTAGCATTTTAGCTAGTATCTCCACGCTGCTCTGAAGACCTAGAATTAAAGTAGAATGTTGGTGTTTTTCATGCAGCAAGAAATGTCTATTCAAAACCAAGTCCCAGAAAACCAGTGACCAATCCCATCTCGGGTTTCAATTACCATATCTAGGTCCTGCCCACATTCGTCAAAAAATATATGAACCTGTGGCAGATACCTAATAGCCAGAAGAAAAAGCAGACAAGAGCTGGCCTAATTGTCCTTGCGGCGAGAGTGGTTTTCCCACACGCAAGCAGTTCTCCTCGCGCGCAAGAGTGACTTTCCAAGAGTGAGAGACGTTTTCTGCATCTCTCCAGCGCTCGCCGAAGCTCTTAAGGATGCAGCCCGCATTCCATGTGAGCTGGCAGGAGGTTCTTCATCTGTAGCTCATTTGTAAGTTAAATATGCGGCAAGCTGAGGAATCATTTCAGAACAGATGACAACACTTTTTACAAGGTAAATTGTAAACAGGTAAATAAACAGGTACTCTATTAATTGCTGAACATATAAATCAACTTCTGTTCTTATATAGCATTCTTATATAGCATTCCATTGTTACGCATTGTTACATATTATGCAATTGCCCGCCCTTATGGACAATCTTCAGCCTGGTAAAGTACATATGAGTGTCCAATATGCGTAGAGGAAAGAGTCATGAGAAGATTAGCTTTTGAGATCATGGACGGTTTTGGGTTCATGCATCACCTTACAGCGAAGGGTCACTACTTTATTTCATGATGACATTTCTATGTTTTCTATTTTGGGTGGGGTCCCTTCTGGGTTGCTGGGGCACAAGAGGTCACTGAATGTTTTGATGAGTTTGAAAATAATGTAAATCATATGCTCGGGCTTCTCACACCTCAACCCAGTTCAACACCTCTGGGAGATTTTGGGATGGAGTATCCCTACCTTATTGAGTCAGTAGTTTTTTTTTGCTGTATAGAGACGTTCTCTGGGGAACTGAGTGTGGGATTTAGCATCTAGGTTTGGGCCAAGTTAACCAAAACTGTTGACCTACTTCATGAAACAAAGTAAGTTTGGGCCATTATGGGAAAACAATGTAACTGTTTTTTCAATTGTTTAGCCACATGTCCCAGAACCTTTACCTCATTCTCAAAACTATGTCTCAAATTCAGGCCTAAAACCCCACAGCATTAGTGAAGAAATGTTAATAGCAGCATTTAATTTGTCATTTTCCTACAAAATGAACGTATGAACGTACTTCTTTTTGCAGATTAAAGATTAAATGCATTTCTGACTGGAGAGACTGCAAACCTCATTTGGCAATGAAATGTCAGTCATAATAAATCCATATCCTGTCAGTCAGCTATGCACATATCACACATTCACTGGCACAGTAATTCATTAAGTAAATACTGGTATGCAAAACATTGCATACATTATTTACTGTCTTTGTACCAAAGAAAAAGGACAATATGTCCTATAAATGACTTGCCCAGTAAAGCAAACGTGTAACTGTATTTATATATTTTTTATCTTTTGCTTTTATAGATATGCCCCATTCTGACAGCTGGACCTCAGTATTCACACCAGAACAGCAGAGTGAGATCATCAACACTGGTAAGTGTAAACAGTGCCTTCACACTTCAAACAATTTAGAGAGCTGCAGAGCGAGATGACATAATCCTTCATAAGATGATGGAACATCACCTCTGTGAGCATCTCCACCATTGAGTTCTCGAGAGGTACACCATATCAATGGAACTGTGCAGACCTCCTTTTGAAATGAATAATGAGTGAAGGAGCTGAGACAATTGTGTGTGCAGTTTGTCTTACAGCCTTCCTTTCAATATGTCTAAGTCTACCTCCAAGCCAAATAACAACATGTACAATGTATGTGTTTGCCATTGTATTGATGTTAGAAGAATCTTCAACAACTTCAGTTTGATGTGAACTCTCTTGTATTTATGTGGTTTGCAGAGACTGATGGAGCTAGAGGCGAGGGGGCTCCCACGTGCATCTGTGAGATCACACACACATCTGAGATCTCACGTGCATCTGTGAGATCACACACACATCTGAGATCTCACGTGCATCTGCGAGATCCCACGCACATTTGTGGGTAAGGCAGGATTGGAGATGAGCAACGTCATACATTGTAGCAGGAACATCAATGCACCACACAATGCAGGTCAATGCACCACCACACATGTGCTAGGTCATAAAAGCGGTGTGTGTTGTCTCAGAGGACAGCGCCATCCACCATGTTCCTACCCCTGGAACACAGACGTCAACGCACAATGTCTCTGATTTCTCAGGGAGTCTTTACACTGCTCTCATACCTGAAAATATAACATGAACGGTGACACCCGACTTGTCAAGATTCATGGACATTTGGGACAATGTCAGGTTTTACCACTCTGAGCATGTCAGGTTTGATGGTTTGGTGCCCACCCACAATTGCCTGTGGAGGTCTGTATTCACTATTCCTCAACCCTACTGAGGAATTCTTGGAAAGCTTGTGATCACCAGTCCCATAATCTGATGTCATTCAGTGAATGCTGGTTCGAACGTCACGGTTCAGGACTACAGAGGGTGGCTGCAAAATACAAGAAGGGTTTTCAATAATATGAAATAATTTTTTATTAGTTCCACACTGGTGAAATTCCCATAATTTCTATTCTCATTGAAACTGCCAGAGAGATGTGAATACTGTAATCAAAATATTTGTGCGTGGGTGGGGCACCGTTTGTGACTCTCAGCAGTACTATGAAGTCTGTTCAATTCTGATACATGTATTTAACATCTTGACATTTTTGCACAATAATCAAAGAATCCACTCTATTCGGTGAGTGTTTTGTGGTGATTGATAGACTTTATATGCTTATGTATGGTGTATGTACCTCAGGTTTGGAGTGCGTGAGAATGTTTTGCACTGGTGATACAGTGATGTGAGAAATACTTTTACTGCTGCAGGAATTGCACTTATGAGTTACTGTTTCAAGAAATTAATCTATACGATTGATAAAAGCTAACAAAAGTTGAATAAGTGCTACACTAAACAATGTTGACACCTGGTCAATTAAATTGTTCCATTTTTGCTAATGTGAATAAAAACAACTGTACCTCAGTAATGTCACCCCTGTATTTTACATCTACAATATCTGGTTGACATTGGCTGAAAAGCTAGCTATAGCCAATATTTACCCCAGGATAACGAATATAAGCTAATTTACATTTACAAGCTAAAATAATTTTTAAGGTGATTTGGTTACTTCTCTGAACAGGTTTCTTCCACATCATTGACAGCTGTCATCAAGAAATAATGAATAATTGATAGCAGTCATAGACGTAAGGGAATTCTGGCCTATTCCTGTTCATACGCCACTCTGCAATAATCGGCCATCAGCAGTCTCAACTCACCAGGAGATCTTGACAAGATGTGCAATGATTTATGGGTAAACTTTCATGTTAGCTTGTTGCATAATGACAGTGTTATTCAGTACTCCCTGCACAGTTTGAATTTCTCTTTGAAAGTATTGTTTTCATTCCCTACAGTTTAAATTCTCCTTTAAAATGATCAAATTCTACTTCACAGGGAACTACTGGGGCGATTGGAATACATTGTTTCTATTGTTTTTACACTATGTCCTATGTCTTTTATGTCTTTTAGCAGCCTTGTGAACACACGGGGAAGCCCTTTTGGATCAATGGTAAACCACAATGATATCTGTTGACATGTACACAAAATTGTGCCACCACGTCTCATAATAATTCTGCTATGATATTTAAAGTGCTGCAATTTACATTAAGCTAGTTATTTCACATGCTAATTTGGCATGTAATGAAAGATCCTGCATGCAGTTTTAATTGGAAGGTGTTGCCACTGAGATTTCACAACGATGTATTCTTTAAAAGGGAAATATAGCAGTGATTGGTACACACCAGACCTGGAGCAGTCAGAGTAGACATTAAAGTAATTGAGCCTAATTTATAAATATTTGTGTCTTATCGTTGGGCTCATCCACTTTTTCCAACCAGCCTGTCAATATTAAAACTGTCAGCGATGATAAATAAAAGGTGTTAATGACTTTGTGCTGTGTGGACTGATAGTTTGTAAGACATTCACATACCATGGTACAATCCCCTTTAATGTTAACGTGAGCTTCAGAGCTTGTGTCTGTTCAGCTATGTCCACAGTAGAATGGTAGTGTAGATGTCGTGCTGTTGTGTTTAATGCATCTACAGTAGTCTAAATGTTGTGGTGTTGTATTTGATATATCTGCATTAGTCTAAAGGTTGTGGTGTTGTATTTGATCTTACTGCGTTATTCGAAAGGTTGTGGTGTTGTATTTGATCTTTCTGCAGTAGTATAAACGTTGTTGTGTTGTATTTGATATTTCTGCAGTAGTCTAAAGGTTGTGGTGTTATACTTTCTGTGGCTAATGTCCACTTCAGTAATGTTAGTGAGCCATGTTTTCTCTGCCAATCTTGGTTGGTTCCACACATAACACTTTAGTTCAGCCCTTAACTTAATGAAGCTCTTCTGTTCTGTTCATCAGTTCCACATTCTGTTAAGGTCAAGCAGATCACACACAGCTGTCCGTCAAAGAAGAGGAGTGGATTGGTTCACAACCCTAGTGAACATATCACACACAGCTGTCCCTCAAAGAAGAGGAGTGGATTGGTTCACAACCCTAGTGAATAGCAAGTTCCAAACACCTGCTAGAACTGATTCAGTTCTACTGTGTAATAGTGAAAAAGTGCGACCATAGTTTATTCTAAACAAATGTTTAAAATGTGAAGAAAAATGTGTTGGCATTGTCAGAAATTCCAGATTGCAATCTGCGTCAGTTCAGTAAACTGGTGACCAAAGAACAGAAATGGCGTCATAGCAGGTTATCACAATTTTCTGTCTGTAGTTCCATGTTCTTCTTTGGAGTATTTTGATAAAACTTTAGTGATGCACTACAGGGATCAAGAATATACTCAAGTTGCACAAGAACGTCTCTTCAAAATGCTTCATACTCCTCAAAATAATGAGTAAAGGGAATAATGTCTGTATAAGAGAGTAAATGTCTGTATAAGAGAGTAAATGTCTGTATAAGAGAGTAAATGCCTGTATAAGAGAGTAAATATGTGTATAAGAGAGTAAATGCCTGTATAAGAGAGTAATTGCTGCCTTTCAAGTGCTGAGGTGGCAGTTGGTAAACATATTGACTGTGTACAAGAGAAAACACATTTCCTAGTGGCCATATTTGTTTTGTGTGTGTGTGACAGAGTGAAACCAGCTTACCCATAATGCTTCTTTTCTCTGAGGCTCCAGAAGAGCATGTCCTCTCTGGCTTGTTTTTGTCTCTGTCTGTATGATGTACCATGTATTCAAACGTGAACACTCACAAACACTTTCTGTCTCTCTCCACCTCTCTTTTTGTATCACTGTGGCAGGAGCTTTTAAAAATTACATCACATTTGTATAATATAGTTTGTGTACACAAAGTTTCCAGAGAAACAGAATGATTTGGATGTTATAAACCTGAGAATCATTATTAAACATTGCAGATCATGGTGCTCTGTGTGTGTGTGTGTGTGTGTGTGTGTGTGTGTGTGTGTGTGTGTGTGTGTGGTTAACTACATAATCTGTATTATACGAAAAACCACATTTATAGGAATCCAATCTGTCCAATCACAAAAAAAATAAAAATGCCATTAATTGATACAGAAACATTTTAATTAAATTCAATTAGCAACCTGCAGGTGGTTACACCCTTGTGAACCATATGTTCCCTGTACATATCGGGCAGGGTCGTAACAGTTGAGCAGTAATAAGGCAGCACTGAAGCTTTGTTAATGGCCAACTTTGATCAAAGGAGAAGAAGAAGAGGAGATAAAGATGTAAATAGACCTCTGCGCAAACGTCGTCCCCCTACACCACAATAAATAGAAGTAATCCTTGTTCATGCAATGGTAGACTTGCATTTAACAGGCGATTCAGCTCAGGGGAACCAGAGACAGCAGGATGCAATTGATGAATATGTTTACTGGGGCTTTTCCAGGAAACAGAGTTATAATAGGCAGCTGGGTTCAGAACACTGGGGCACTGGGTCATCATGAGTGAATCTATAACCACAGAACAGAACACAGATACACTGGGTCATCATGAATGAATCTATAATCATGGACCAGAACACAGTGACACTGTGTAATCACGAGTGAATCTGTAATCATGGACCAGAACACAGTTGATTATGTGTTGGTTATATGAAATGTGCTGGTTTATTTTGAGTTAAGTACGTTAAATTAGTTGCGCAAATTTCAAGTTCACCTCACATAAAAGTCTTAAAGCTAGAACAACGAGGAAATTATGACACAGAAGACATTGCAATGAGACAAATTTGCTATCTGCATATTGCATAAATTGTCAGCATCAGGTCTTATATTCCTGCATTATATGTAAGGTTAAGGTTAGGGTTATTCCTGCTATATGTAATGAAATGTAATGTACTTATACATTACATGTGATTTACTGTGCTTTTTCATTATGAATAGCATATTACACATTAGATAATGTATTCAGGAATCACTGAGGACATTGCCAAAATATTTCAGCACTTAAAAAAAAGAAACTTTAAACCTTAAAATATGTAAATCCATAATGACATACATTATAACTTACTAATGAAACAACGCTGTTCGGCCCAAATGCCTATTCAGCCCAAACGCCTATTCAGCAGAACATGTACATGCCTATCAGAAAAGTGAGAATGGTTTTGTATTTGATTACTTCCAATCACAAGTATGCTAATGCTTCAGGTGTTGATGTGTGGAGAGCTCAGGATGCTATACACTGCACATGAAAACTAAATACTAAATACTCATTTCTGAACACGCAGAATTTTACACAGTTGAAAATGCTTTTTGGGTTTTTTTTTTTGGCTCAGGACTTATGTATTTTCATGTCAGGACTTATGTCAGCCATATGTACTTTCAGTTTTCTATTTTTGGTTACCACAAGAAAAGAATAGAGTGCTTACATACACCTAAACACATGCATGCCTGCTAGAACAAGTGTAATCCTCATCTCAGTGGTCCCCAGACAGTAGCTCAGGGTAATGAGGATTACTCGTGAGATAACGATTCTTGCTCTAAATCTGCAGAAACCAAAAAGAAAATGGAGGAATGAAAGACAATCTTAGCCATCAGAATACCTTTAATTCAGATTAGCCATCAGAATACCTTTAATTCAGATTAGCCATCAGAATACCTTTAATTCAGATTAGCCATCAGAATACCTTTAATTCAGATTAGCCATCAGAATACCTTTAATTCAGATTGCTCTTTCTGTGAGCAAACAACAAACAAATGCATAAGCTGCCTATGCTGTCAAGAACATACTTTATATAAAATCCAAAGATTACCTCAGATCTGTGGCATAGCCAGAAAGACATTGGTAAATGTGCAAAACTATGAAAGCAAAATGTACACGGAGAAGTGTGATACAGTACTCCGCAGAAAAGTTATTCCTCACAGAAGAGAAACGGTGATCGTGTTTAAAGGTCCTCATTAATGTTTCCAGTCCCAGGGCAGGCATATAGGCAAAAATCTACACTTACAGAAGTCCATAAAGTGCAGTTCTTCAACCCATGTGCCATTCTACATTCACTGTATCTGTCCACACCTGCAGTGGACACAAAGACACCAGACCCTTTGACATGCCCCCACACTTGCCCCCATTGTGTTGTGGATTTGATTTAGAATGGACACAATTGCCATTTTTATCAATCTATGCCTGATTGTCCATAATGATAAAGTGAATATCTCAGAGAGTTGAGACTTAATTAAAAATCAGACACCATGCTCAGACCCTTTACTGTGGTACTCCAAATTGGAGTCAGGTGTCTCCTGTGAGCTTTAACTATCACTGAGATGTGTCTAAAACTCATATGGAGTCCACTTGTGACAATTTGATTTGACATAGTTTGAAAAGGACCATACCTGGTCTATAAAGGCCTACAATTTATAATGCATTGTCAGGGAAAAAAACAGGCCGTGGAGTTCAAGAAACAGTCTGTGGACATCCATGATCAAATTTTATCAAGGCATCAATCAGGGCAAGGACATAAAACAATATCTAAGGCTTAAAGTGTTCCCAGGACTACAGTGAACTCAATCATTTTGAAATGAAAGAAACTTGGCATAACCTTGAACCTTCTGTCTAGCCAAGTTCAGCAAACAGGCAAAAAAGACCTTGGTCAGCGAGGTAAGAAATAACTCAACAATCATTGTAAAATTACTCTAAAAGTCCTGTGCAGAGATGGGGGGACCTACTGGATGTACAACCATCTCTGCAGCCCCCCTCCAGGCCTTTATTGGAGAGTGGCAATACAGAAGCCACTGTTGAGCAAAAGTCACATGGGCTTGGACAGCTCAAGTTTTTTGGAGTTTGCTAAGTGACATGCCAAGGACTCACGCGATTCTCTTGTGAGATAGATGCACCATTCTCATAGCACTTACCAAACCCAGACTCGTCCAACAGACTCCCAGATAGAGAAGCGTGATTCATCATTCCACAGAACACGTTTCCAGTAGTCCAGAGTCTAGGGTGCTTTACATGACTCTGTCTGACTCTTGACCTTGTGCTTGGTGATGTAAGGTTTGCATGCAGCTGCTCAGCCAGTGATACCCATGAAGATCCCTGCACACGGCTTGGGCTGACGTTAATGCCAGAGAAGGTTTAGATCTCTGCAGTTATTGAGTCAGCAGAGTGTTGTTGACTTCTATGAACTATGCATCTCGTGACACCACTCTGTAACTTTCCATGGTGTCACACAGTTGATCATGGAATATCTAGAAGAGAAGAAATTTCATGGTATCCTATTATAGCACCATGCTTAAATCCATTGAGCTCTTTGGAACGACCCATTCTGTTACACATGTTACTAAAGGCAGACTGTATGGCTAGGTGCTTGATATCATACACCTATGGTAATGGAACTGAATCAAATGCTTGATTTCAGTGATTACGAGCTGTGTCCCAATACTTTTGTCCATAACAAACTTCTGTAGAAAATGTGAAGATAACATTTATAGATATTCACTATTCAGTCTGAATGAGCCAAAGAGGAGCTCCCCGTGAAGAACGGGATTAGGAGCCCAGAACCAAGCGTGCGGAGCTGATAGAGACATGGTCCAAGACCATGCAGCAGTAATTGCTGCCTAAGTGGCTTCTTCAAAGTATTCAATAAACTGAGTCAAATCTCTTGTGAATGAGATCTTTTGGATTTTGAAAACTCTCTAAAAATGTTTTCCTTTCATCATTATGGGTGATTAAGTGTAGATTTGTGAAAAAAGGCCATTATATCCATCCATTCAAAATCAAATCCATAACACAACAATGTCTGCTAGTAAAGGGATCTGAAGATTTTCTGAATCTACTGTACATAACTGTACATAAAACAGCAAGTGGATTGTGAGCATTCACTGGTAATTGGCAATGCTTAAAACGTGCTTGCCTGAGATGGGTTCAATTAATGTTTTCAGGGAAGCAAACTCTTAAATGCAGAATTTGGTATTTAATGCTTCAGAGTCATCACGAAAAGGCGGGTGTGTGAAGTGCTACAATTACATAATCAGAAAACCCTGATTTATTTACTAGCCTAGGTTTACAGTTACTAGCCTATATGATTTATATCTTGTATCTAAACTTTCTACACACACACACACATACACACACACACACCACTATGGATGACTAGAATAGGAAATAAATGGAGTGGCTTTTTGACTCTGGACCTAGAGAATGGGAAAGACATGGTCCATTTGCCCAGACTTACTCCCCGCCTCATTTCTCATGCTAATGAATTCAAGCTACACAGTGTGTTCCCCTTTATTCTCTCCTCTCTAATAGTTAACTTCCTGCCAAGGGCCTTAATATTGCAGGGAGCACTCGGGAAGTCAAACAGACTCTGTTCTGGGTGGCAACGCTGGAAACGACGCATATGAAAAAGTAGAACATAAAGCAAGAATTTCACAGCGGAACAAAAACCACCCCTTATATGGTTATTGTTTATCATTAGCCTAAAAATATATATATGCTTGCCTTGAAATGGACCACTTTTCACTGATAATCCAAACAAACAATAAATATAGGATATGTATGGGCATATTCTCTTTGTTGGTGAAATACACAGACATGTTGGGAGATCAGGTGGATCACGAGGTTCGAGACACTTGTTTGCGTAAGTATTTAGCTTGCGGAGCATGAAGGTCTTCAGATGTTTTTCGTCATGTGACACAGGAGAAGTCACTTAATGAGTGATTGATCCAAACATTGAGTGCAAGGGTCCCGGCGACAGCCATACGATGGCTCCAATTACATGCATATTAGGTTCAAAAAGGACAAATGAGTTTCTTTTTTAAAACGGAATAACGAAATCTGCGAAGGAGAGAGAAGCCTTCATCTTCTCAAGGATCTGTGCGTAATTTGCTCTTAATTCTTTGTGCCCGACGTGAATGATCCGCTGAAGGAGGAGATCCTTCATCCCTTCCTCTTCGCGTTCGGAAAGACAAAATGAGAAGAGACAGGGATTAGACGTTCCATTACGAGCGAGGGAACCGAAGAACGGATGAGTGCGCCGTCATCCCCTTTCTTGAGTCACGCGGTGCGGAGGAGCAGTGGGCCGACTGTGCCGGGCCTATTGCCCGTGACAAGCCGTTCACCATGTGAGGCCTGAGGGCCTCTTGCTGGCTCAGCACGGAGGAAGCGCACTGGGTGTCTCGGTGCCATTGTGTGCTGTTACACACGACCTCACAGCCGACAACACGAGTGCTGAGGCGTAATGAACACCCAATTACAATCTCATCTGCCATCTCAGAAAGTCACCTGTTGTAAGAATATGTGGTGTCAGCTCTGCATAATCCAGGCATTTGGAGAGAAGTGACTCCAAAGTGGCGGGTGCTTTAATAAGTTTTGGGTGTTGTGATGAAAAATCAATAATCTTTTGGCACATGAACGTATACCTCAGAGCTTTAGCTTTCATGGGGTTTAAACATTATGTGTTCACTTCTCTTTTACTATTTGCAGAGCTCTTGGCTATGGGCTTTCAGAACAAGATGTGCGCAGCTCAGTACCTGAATTAAACCATTAGCGGAAGTGAAAGATCAACAGTGAAACATGAAGAGCACCACAGACAGATGTTCAGTTCTCTTTCAGCTTTTAACACTTCAGATCATCATACTCCACGTAACGCCTCATAGAAATGTGAAATGTGAAATGTGCCATAGGCAGCACACAGTGTGGGGACGAGCTGATGCTCAGTAGGCAGACAGCAGTTTGTCCGAGGACTCCCTCCCCGGTCCTGTAAGCAGCCTAAACATGTGCCCTGATTGGCTTAGGAAGTTCGTTTATTTGTAAGTAGTGAACGGCTTGATGGAGGACAAAGGAGGGCCAGTGCTATAAAACATGTCTTGGTAGGCTGGATTTGAAAGGAACGTCAGTCAGTCAGTGTCAAGGTACAGTGTACGGCTCTGTATTACCCTCAGTGAAAGTGATTTCCCACGCCAGTTTGTCTGTTGAGCTCCTGCAACAGCCCGGCACTGCGGCTAATTAATCAGACGAACGATCGAGGACATTATTAAGGTAATTACTGTGCTGTAATGTCAGGAACCTCAAAGCTTTAAACCTGGGTGGTGAGACTGGAATAGCAGAAGCGGTTCCTTCACACTGATCTCGGGTCAGCCTTTCAAGCCGAGATTAAACCATTTAAGACAAAACTCGAAACTGGTCATGAAGTGGCATGAAAGGGCGACATCTGTCACGGTGAACGTAACATCCATTTATTTGTACATGCAGTTTTCCACTTTCTGTGCTGGAAGCATAATGAGGCTCACATGACCTTTGACCCGCATGGCTTTATTCATTGTGATGGTCTGATAGGTTAGCGGAAACTTGCTCAGTCTGGTTGTGCAGCCTGTGATTTAAGGAACCTGTGTGTTTACCACTCACCTCTAAGCACATTGAGATGCTAGACAGGGCCGTATGGTAGAGGCAAGCTCATCAGAGAATGACCCAATGTTGGATGGCGAGGAAACAAGATGTGACCTTCAATGACAGGAACCGGGGACGACTGAATATGGACAATGAGGCAAGAATTAATAATGAAAAATAAAAATCGAATCCTACTATAGTTTTTTCAGTGCTAATTGGATGATGTCATTGAATTATGGGAATAGCTTCACAGGGGAATATGGCACTTTGGGCTACTCCAAATTTAGCTGTGATTTCCTAAAGACGTCTTGTTTTGCCTGTAAAGCAGTAATGGCATTTGTGGGTGTGCAGAAATATATAGTACCTGGAGAATTTTGTACATGCCAGAATCTTGATGAGTAAACTATTTGTGAAAGAAAATAAATTATTGTTAGCAATGCGTCTGCTGACTAGATAACATCAGTAAGCTTTACAATCGGGAAACTGCAAAAGCTGCAATTACGTGTTACTTAGCAGGCATAACAGCAAGAGAAAAACCTTCAACTCAGGATGGCTTCACATCTTCCATAAAGCCTTAAAGAATACGGCTATTTTGGCACAGTGGTTTGAACACAGCTCATTAATAAAATATTTTCATGCCTTTTTTTCCCCGTTTTAAAGGGCTATTAGGAGACAAAGGTACGGCAGTTTGAGCACAGTTCATTAATAAAATCCTCCTGTCGTGAGTCAGTGTGGGTTACTCCTTGGGTCTCTTTGTCCCACACCTATTACTTGATTTTCAGTCTGTGGAAGGGAAAGTGAAAAATGGGCCGAACCGGGAAATGAATGTGCGAAGTGAAAGGTGCATATCGCACGGCTGCGACGCTTTCATGTGCACTCACGCAGCACCCAGACGAGGGTACGAGCAATTCAATGGTTCTGATCCCCCCTCTCTCTCTTTCTGTCTTTTTCTTTTCTCTTTCTCTCTTTCATTCTTTCACACAAATCACACAAAGATTTTCCGGTGTCTTTTACACCATTTCCCTAAGTTCTGGAAGCCATGTGCTGTGTGTCTTTATAAGGTAGAACAAGTGCTTATTATCTCCCACTGCTAGCATATTCCTACCTTGCACACACACACTCACACACACACACACACACACACACACACACACACACACACACACACACACACACACACACACACACACACACACATACATTCACACACACACACACACACACACACACACACACACACACACACACACACACACACACACACACACACACACACACACACACACACACATACATTCACACACACACATGCATTCCAGAGGTATTGCCACTGTGAAACTGATATAAGGCTGTTATTAAAGGTGTGTGTGTGTGTGTGTGTGTGTGTGTGTGTGTGTGTGTGTGTGTGTGTGTGTGTGTGTGTGTGTGCGCGTGTGGCTCATTGACATGCAGTCATGGTCAAGACATGGTCGGAAATAGTAAGAAAGATGATTCATTATTTGAATTTGAATGTGGCCTGATTGTTGGTGCTAGTAGAGTTGGTGGTCTGAGAATTTCAGAAACTGCTGATCTACTGGGATTTTCATCTCTAAGGATTATAGAGAATGGTCTGAAAAAAGAAATTATGCAGTGAGTGGCAGTTCAATGACTTGTTGATGCCAGAGGTCAGAGGAGAATGGACATACTGATAGAAAGGCAACAGTAACTATAACCACCCATGACAACTCAAGCAGGCAGATTCATCGCTAAACACGTCAAACGTCAACAGAGGAACACACCAGATCCCATTCTGGTCACTTAAGAACAGGCAACTCAGGTGACAATTTGCAAGGGGCTCACCTTGCAACAGTATTGGACAGTAGAAGATAGGAAAAACACTGGCCCATCTGTACTAAACTGGCTGGTGTGTGTGTGTGTGTGTGTGTGTGTGTGTGTGTGTGTGTGTGTGTGTGTGTGTGTGTGTGTGTGTGTGTGTGTGTGTGTGTGTGTGTGTGTGTGTGTGTGTTATCTATCAGATAAAGTATCACTGCTACTGTGCATCATTAGAAGTGAGAAGGTGAATGTCACCAGCAGATGAACCAGCCAGTAGCAATTGTGAATATGCATCATATATTTTACTGGAGTTTCATTTTTTCCGTATATTAACCAGTACAAAGTCTCAATATGCTTCGCATATTTTATTGGAGCTCTTTGTGGAAGCCATTGTGTTTCCTTTTGTTTGTACAGTGCCTCTCTCATAGACACACACACACACACACACACACACACACTCGAACCTGCCCTGCTGCTTGAGTGTGGCGTGAGGGTGGCCTGGTTGATCAGCTTCTGTAACTATTGTTCGTTTTCACCTCGTTTCATCTTCCCAACTATTCCCTCATTAAAGAGACTGATTTCAGCTCAGCTCAGTCTCCGCATCAACACACACACACACACACACACACACACACACACACACACACACACACACACACACACACACACACACACACACACACACACACACACACACACACACTGCATGCAACGAGGGAAGACGAGATAGGAAATTACTCACAGTGTACTAAATGTATGGCACTATGACCAGTACAGCTCAGCAGGCTCCACACTGATATCAGGGCAGCACTTATATACATACATAGAGAGAGAGAGAGAGAGAGAGAGAGAGAGAGAGAGAGAGAGAGAGAGAGAGAGAGAGAGAGAGAGAGAGAGAGAGAGAGTGGGCAAGCCACATAACCAACATCACTTGTGCATGGGTGCAGACTGAAACCAGATAATGAGAGTGAGCACCCAGGGACAGCTGTGTGGTGACTGCAGACAGCTGTGGGTAGGTGCTTCAATGAGAGCAGACGTTTATCCAGCCTATCACCTTCATCCTCCTCTTCCTCTCCCTGCCAGCAGCCTGCGTGTGTTCTTCCACTCCTCCCTCACTCATCCCTCACTCATCCCTCACTCCTCCCCATTAAGCTGTTATAAGCTTTCTATAATGTTCACCGTTCTCTTCAAACGTTAGTGGCACATTTTGATGCTTCA
Organism: Brachyhypopomus gauderio; assembly: GCF_052324685.1. Classification (NCBI taxonomy): domain Eukaryota; kingdom Metazoa; phylum Chordata; class Actinopteri; order Gymnotiformes; family Hypopomidae; genus Brachyhypopomus; species Brachyhypopomus gauderio. The sequence continues at coordinate 6,640,289 of NC_135217.1, forward strand.
TACATAACATCACTTCATTCATTCACAGATCCTGTTTTGTTAGGAAAAAACAATGAATATCCTTGCAGAAGTTGGATGATTGCTTAATTTTCTGTAAAAATGTTTGCTTAGGCGTGCTTGCTTAGACCTACAGACATTTCTTACAAATGTTTTTTGATAAGGTTTGAAAGAAACAAGCTTCATTAGTAAATGTTGATAGCTTTATATTCTCTGAATTCCACAGGCAGAGGTGGCGCTTTCTCTCTCTGTCTGCCCGAACACCTTCTAATGTATTCGATTATTCCACGTCCCTCTCTGTCTCTTTACTCTTGTCCACCCTGTCTCCCTCCACTTGTCTCCCCATCCATTTCCACGGTAACGTCCACCAGTCTACGAGTTAAATTCACTGGGGTGCATTAACTAAGCCAGTGATTAGTCCTGGCTGAGCCGGTGAGTCCTGGTTCATGCCCCACTAGTTCGCTGCTCCCCTGTCAGGGATTTCTGGCGTTCTGCCATAATAAGTTCCTGCATCATTAGGGTACATGCAGCACTCTGCCAGTTCAGTGCAGAAATACAAAGAGACTGAAAGCCATGTGCCCACTTTCTAAGCACTTTCTGGGTTGTACATGTAAAGTTTGGCGAAATGCCCTAAAGGACATACCAAGGATCGACTTGCCCCACTTGCTGTCTTCCGTTGTAAACCTTTGGGGTATCTCCTCTCTCATGGGCCTTATTAGCTGTGGCCTTATGGGGTTTTTGCCCTGAACATTTTCTGGGTATAAAAAAATTAACTTTGGAAGTAGCCCAGAAGGCTTTCCATTATTAAACCTTCTCACCCAACTGAGCTCATGTGAACTGCTCCCACAAGTTTAGGTGCTACTTTGGGTAATAGCTTTCCGTTTTCATTTGCAAAAAGTGTCCCGTTTCTCTAAATTCTCATCTTAATTATAAGAGAACGCTAGCAAAAATGAAGGGCATTGATTATGTTTGTGGTGCATAATTGTGTATTAGAGGAACAGCTGTTCGGAATGATGAAGCATGCGTGTTTTCACATCATAATTGTGAGGTTTATCATTGGTCTGCTGTTATGGCTCAAGCTATTTGCTTGAATAAAAACTATTTTGAACAGTTTTAAAGTTCAACATTTCATATGCTTATAAAAAAAATCAGATTGTATAGAATTTTTATTATTCTCAAACCTTAATTCCTTCAGGAGTAATCAGTATTAAATAATGCATTGTGTTGCAGAGTGCCATTTCAGCCCTGGAGCGTTTTACAATTATACAGTGCAATTTAGACGTTCATTTTTAGCTTCTCAAAAACCCACTGAATGGAACTGTTGGGTCGGTCACTCTTAGTTTTCTCACTTTATAAAGACGTCTGTGATACTGAAGCTAAAGGGCAGGTAGAACCGATCGGCCGAACACGGTCACACTCCCCCAGTACGGTTCACCCCCCACCTCCTCCACACACGGTCACACTCCCCCAGTACGGTTCACCCCCCACCTCCTCCACACACGGTCACACTCCCCCAGTACGGTTCACCCCCACCTCCTCCACACATGGTCACACTCCCCCAGTACGGTTCACCCCCCACCTCCTCCACACACGGTCACACTCCCCCAGTACGGTTCACCCCCCACCTCCTCCACACACTGTCACACTCCCCCAGTACGGTTCACCCCCCACCTCCTCCACACACGGTCACACTCCCCCAGTACGGTTCCTCTGTTCACCCCCCACCTCCTCCACACACGGTCACCCACCCCTCTGTTCACTCCCCACCTCCTCACAGAACACCTCCCCAAGTCCTGTCATTCACTTCATAACTCTCATTTGGCCAAAAGGGTACAAGTTTTGGCAAACAGAGCAGCGTTTTGTGCATTTGCAAACACACCAAGCTCTCTTAAAAGTCACTGCAGATTTACTGGTTTACAAAGGATACTGTGATATATTGTGCTGTCGTTTTTTGAAAGACCAACTGTCAGAATGAATTATTTTTAAACTATAATTTTGGTTTTTACATAGAAATACAGTAGTTTTGGTTGTACATAAGAACATATTCTGTGATCGAAATTCTAAACAACAAATGGCATTTGCATAATTATTCAACCCAAGTTTACACAGATGAAAGATACCGCCCTAACAAGGACACCGTAGGGTTACAATTTGCCCTCTGAAACATTCTAAGGCATTCTAAGGAAATTAGAGCATCTCTGTCTAGACATGCAAAAGATACCAAATGATACCATAGTGGTTGGATATTCCAGTGAGCATTGCTGAACCCGTTGCGAAGAAAGGAAGCTGCATCATACCACCCAGGCGCCGGGTAGACAAGGCCGTTCCCTCAACACTCAGCGTCTCAGCACGACGGCCGTGCTGGGGGAGTTGAAGGTCCTGTTGAGTACAGTAGCTGGGTCTGGAGTGAAGGCGCACCAGTTAAATATATCAAAACCTCTGCATTCGACTGGCCTGTGTAGGAGGAGTGGCTAGAAAGAATCTTTCTCCGAAGAGAAAAAATAAACACACCATTGCATCAAAGCATCGGGGTGACCAGCTAAAGAGTTTCAAAACTTCAGAACAATATGTGTGGCACAAGCGCTACGTGTCTCTCAAACACCGTCCCAGCAGTGAAGCGTGGGGGAGGCAGCACCATGCTGTGGGCACGCTCTCACTCAGCAGGGGGACTTGGCATCTTGTTAAAACTGAAGGGCCGATGGATGGTGTGAGATATGAAGATGCAGCAAGACAAGCCGCTTCAGGCTGCTCAGAAACTAAAGCTCGGGAGAAGCGTCACCCTCCAGCAGGACAGGAGATCCAACCACTAGGCTAGAGCTACAGTGGTGAATGTCTCACTGTGGCTAAGTCAAAGTCCACATTTGAACCTAATCATGAATGAGTGGTACTATTTGAAATACAACCAACCTGAACAACCAGGACAAAATCTGGCTGAGAGAAGAGGAGAAAATCACTCTCAAACGCTGCAGAGAATATTCCTACAGGCTTAAACATGGATGCTCTTCAGTGTTGTAATCCGAAAGCGTTGGATTCTTGTGCTTTTTTCAGTTGATTTATTCATTCCTTTAATCTGATAATAATCTATATTTAATCCATTATTTATCTGTATTTCTTACTCTGTGGATCTACCTTTTTTAGTCCAGCATCTTAAAGATTACCGCATTAAACTGCCTCTGTCCATGTAACTGAACCATCCATTTGGCTGAGACAAGACTCCATGACTTCTCCATCATTGTGTACAGCCTTCAATCTGCTCCCTGAAATATGGCAGAGTCCTTTATTTCTTGCCCTTTACCCTTCTAAATGGACCAATGATATATTCACTCAATCATAAAAATTAAAGGAGGAAGAGTTGTGGTGCAGTAAGTGCATCAGAGACAGACACAAACACACATGCACTTGTGAGAACGCCTGTGATGTGTTGAGAGTATATGAAAAAGTCAGAAGGCATTATTGATATATTCAGTCATATTTCTTTCTCCCTCTTTTCTTTGAAACACACACACACACACACACACACACACACACACAAATACAGGTGCACTACAGCAAGGCTTGAACGTTTCCAGAACTTTCCGAGGCCATGCAGTTTGTTGCCAGGATACGTTGATCACCCACGGTGTTTGTATTCAGTGCAGGTATTCAATATCTCTCTTTCTCTTGCTCTCTCTCTCTCTCTCTCTCTCTCTCTCTCTCTCCCTCTTTCTATCTTTCTTCCTTTTTCTTTCTCTATGTGAAAGGTTTGGTTAAAGACTCCGCTACCCCCTGGTGTTGAAACAAGAAGTTGATTAGCTTCCAAGGGCCATGGACCACAACACAACACTCATTCCTTTTTATTTATAGGCAAACTCTCACCAGAGTGCTCAAATTAAAATGTGACCTGAAATCCCAGTAGGACGTCTTGTCTTCCCATCATCCCCAGTTTCCAGAGTTCACACATCAACATAAAATATTGACTTTCCAGTTGAACATCAAAACATGTACCTGTTCAGTTAAAAATTATAAAGACAATGTGCATATAATTTTTGTTTGTTGGTTTGTTTTTTCTGAATAATTCGATTATAAATGAAAATGTTTTTGACGGATCAATATTTAAATGACCATTTTGTCTTCTAGACTGATTATGTCATGACTGTGATCTACTGATGCTACACGTGTCCCATCACCACTGGGACAACCTTGGGATTAACCTTCTGTATTGGATTTTTCCTGCATTTTCTTGAATGGTCCCATCTCTCGAGACTGCTGCATCTGTTATAACTGCTGTTTCTGCATCTTGTATACTGTGAGAATGTCTGGTTGGTTGTTTATCGTGATATGGAGGTCCCACAGGATGGTGATCTTCTTGTTTGTCTATCGTGATATGGAGGTCCCACAGGATGGTGATCTTCTTGTTTGTCTATCGTGATATGGAGGTCTCACAGGATGGTGATCTTCTTACTCTCCATTTGTTGATATTTCATTTGGACGTGGGGCTGCAAAGCCCAGTGCATAACTTCCTTACCAACATATTGCACCCTGATACTAAGTGCTGGATTGTTTCTGAGGCTCCTTTGCACAGTCTGCATCATGGATCTTTGATCAACCTTCTGCTTGCTGTGTGACCTTCTGATCCCAAAATGAGCACCTGTGTTGTTTTTCAGTGGTCTATTCCATCCAGATGATGCACCTCCATGGTGATGGTCATATCACCCATATATGGCCATATCGCCCATATATGGTCATATCGCCCATCTGACTGTGGCACTCCCTCATTAGCCTATCCCAGGAGGTCGTTTCTTTAATGTATTCATGGATGTTTTGTGCCTCACCCTGGATAGTGGATACTTACATGCTCCTTCCAGGTCTCGCCAGCTGGCACCTGATCTTTGGATGTTGGATCTGGAGTGGAGTCTTCAGGTCTTGACAGTGGCAGGTTCACGGTTCTTCTCTTGGCCATCTTACTGTACCTGCATGTTACCTGCAACCTGAAGGACATTCCAAGGTCTTTGCTGTAGATGCTGGTTCATCTGTGATTCAATGTTCTTTTCCATCTTGGCACACAGCTCAATGGCATTCATGTACAACAGGTGACTGATGGTGGTTCTGGTGGTTCTGGAGATGGAGATGACATATAGATGGTGTGGTGTGGTGTGGTAGATCCCAGCCTGTATTGATCTCGTTCTGTATTTAGAACTTGTTCCTCTGCTGCTGTGCTGTAGTTCAAGCTTCTGGCGTTGGACTTGCACATATGCTAGTTTAGTTTGTTGCTTCCATATTGTAGACGGTAGGTGATTGGTCAGTGGTTGGTCTGGTGTTTGGGCGTTCCTTCTTAGTATCAGCCAATCTAGATGGGAGCCAGCAGTAGTGGGCTTTTTGTTCTGTTTAATCAGTAGGCACGGATTACGTCAGTAGGCATGGATTACGTTAGTAGGCATGGATTACATCAGTAATAATAATAATAATAATAATAATCTTTATTTGTATAGCACCTTTCATACATACATGCAACTCAAAGTGATTTACAGAATAAATAAAAAGAAACATTAAAAGGAAACAAAGATAAGACAAAAAGAAAATGTTAAAAGAAATTAAAGGCATGGATCATGTCAGTAGGCATGGATTACGTCAGTAGGCATGGATCACATCAGTAGGCATGAATTATGTCAGTAGGCCTGGATTACATCAGTAGGCCTGGAATACATCAGTAGGCATGAATTACATCAGTAGGCATGGATTACGTCAGTAGGCATGGATTACGTCAGTAGGCATGAATCATGTCAGTAGGCATGGATTATGTCAGTAGGCATGGATTACATCAGTAGGCATGGATTACATCAGTATGCCTGGAATACATCAGTAGCGCTCGATTACGGCTGTAGGCATGGATTACGTCAGTAGGCATGGATTACATCAGTAGGCATGGATTACATCAGTAGGCATGGATTATGTCAGTAGGCATGGATTACATCAGTAGGCATGGATTATGTCAGTAGGCATGGATTACATCAGTAGGCATGGATTATGTCAGTAGGCATGGATTACGTCAGTAGGCATGGATCATGTCAGTAGGCATGGATTATGTCAGTAGGCATGGATTACATCAGTAGGCATGGATTACATCAGTAGGCCTGGAATACATCAGTAGGCATGGATTACGTCAGTAGGCATGGATTACGTCAGTAGCGCTCGATTACGTCAGTAGGCATGGATTACGTCAGTAGGCATGGATTACATCAGTAGGCATGGATTATGTCAGTAGGCATGGATTACATCATGCCCATTAAATTTTTCTGACCCATTGTTGGACATCTGCTCCTGTAGATCTGACTGATTGATCCCTGCTCTGGGAGATTGAGATGCCCTTTTTTGAGATCTCTTAACTACCGAGCACTCATGCTACGTGGTGCTTCTTTCTCCCATATGCTCTTGTTGAACTGTTCCTTTCTATTCTAGGTGGATGCACAGATGTCCGTAGCACTTTGGATGGTTCAGTGGTGAAGCACACTCTTTTGGCTGCTGGTTCTTTTGTGTATCTATGCTGTCTGGATACCAGTGCTTTTAACCTTTGTTTACCAGACTCCAGAGCTCCAGTTACAAGCTGCCCATTGTGCTCCTTCCATAGGCAGGCACGATCTTCATCGCCATGAGACACCATCGATCTTTTATGCTCTTCTGGAACTCCGTCGGCTTGCTGACTTCCAGGCGCGTTTTTATCTGGGTTGCTTGCAATGAGAACAGTGGGAGAGGCCTGAGGCTTGAATTTTTGTAGCCTACAGTCTCACGCATAAGCTTATAAGTTTGCAGAAAGCAACAGCAACTACAATCCGAACAACCAGTGTATGAATCTGCTTGCACAACTGATCAAGGCCCTCTGTCAGAAATGTCCTGTTGCTCTGGAAACGTCACTACAGTTTTAAATATCTTAAACTACATCTCACTGCAGATACTCACTTGGGAGAGATAGATAGATAGATAGATAGATAGATAGATAGATAGATAGATAGATAGATAGATAGATAGATAGATAGATAGATAGATAGATAGATAGAACATAGAAATAGTATACATATATACTATATATGGGATCTCCGTCAGGAGTCAGACAGTGATGAAGCTCAAGGTGTTTATTGAAAAACACATAAACTATCGTAAGCGGCCTGAAGAACAAAACAATAACAGATTAGAAATGCTTCCACCATGTTAAGCTGGAGCAGTTTTGTGTAAGTCCATAACTGTCCATAGGGGGCACCAGTAGGGAGCACTACACTCAGCCACTCAGGGACCTGTGGGGCTTAGATAGGAAGAAAGAAATATGGCAAAGGTGAGGGGACTAATAAACCGATGATTGGGACCAGGGAAATGGATGTGTGTCACAAAAGGTGTGTGTGAGGGCTGTCTGGGAATGGGCCAGTAATTACTAGAGGCTCTGGAGTGTTAACTGTTGTCTGAAAATGCACACACATCTGCGTAGGCTCCTGCCTGGCAGTTACACTCATGAATCAATTTCTATTGGCTGAAGAAATATGCAGTGGCATTGGGATTTCTGGCTTAAACATAATCAGACAAATTAAATGAAATATTCTCAAACACACTTCCTTTCAGCTTTTTCTTTTAGCTCGCTGGTGCTTTTGGACATCCTCCTCACAGTGTCTGATTTAATCCCAAGTTCGGCCCAAAGGAAGGGGTTAGTGTGTGTACCTCAGACAGCAGAAACAGAGGGATGGCAATGAGGAGAAATAGAATCCATGATGGGGAAATAAACCTCTGCATGATATGTACCACCGGCATATAGTGCAAGTGTCTAATAGGGAGAACTGCTATCAATGGCTTGAAAATGATGGATTGAGAAACAGCACTAATTATGGCAGAGCAGGAATAAACTGAACACTAGATCAATAGAGGCTGGATCTACCACACCATTGCATTTCAAACTATTTTTGTGTGCTAAATGTTTGTGTCTTTGACGAGATGCATGACTGTCCCTCCTATTCTGTCAGATGCCGATGCAAGTTCAAACTACAAAAGCTTCCTGCCAGTCTGATCTCCAAGACCAGCGTGATACCCTATGGGGCAAATCCCCTTCAGCTGTGCCCGATAGGCTAATCTACAGGTGTCACACTCCAGCTGTGCCTGATAGGCTAATCTGCATTTGACACTTATACTCCTAATGAGAGCAACAAATGGTGGCTGGGTGTCATGGTGACTGTAGTGAATAGACTCTCTCTCATCACTCTGTCCACCTGTACGTCTGCTGTGTTGAGATGTTTCCTGTGGGGGTTGACTGTGACTAGAATTAGTCTTTGGTTGGCTTATGCCTGTTTTTTCTCTTGTGACTTTGCCATCCAGTGTCATCCAGAGGAGGAGGTGTTCCTCCTTAATTTTCTTCATCTAGCTCTTGGGGAGATGTTCAGTTTTTCATCTAGCTCTTAGGGAGATGTTCAGTTCTTCATCTAGCTCTTATGGAGATGTTCAGTTTTTCATCTAGCTCTTAGGGAGATGTTCAGTTCTTCATCTAGCTCTTGGTGTTAGCATTGATTTACCTTTACCTGATACTAATAATGAGTTCTTCTGTCCCAGTCTAGATATAACCAAGGAAGACTATGGCCACACAATTAACTAGATTTATTCAATAACCAAAAAAATATAAAACAATAACATAACCATTCTAGATTAAATTAACAAGGATAATACCTAATGGAAACAGAAATACCGAGCGGTGCAGGTTGCCTCACGGTGCAAGGATGAAGCAGAGGAAGAAGAGGAAGAGGAAGAGGAAGAGCCCCTTCACCCACACACCTCTCCCTTTATACCCCCCCAGCATCTCAAAGGGACAGCAGTCACACAAACAAGGTTAACCAATCCCCCACAGGAACACATCCTACCAGTCCTGCACCTGTGCAATGTTATTGCTTTCATAAGGTATGCGCTCCCTGGAAAATGAGGAATCCTGAAAAATTAGATTAGCTCAGAATTACACATTGTACTGTTTGTTAATTTAGCTAATAGTCCCGTGGGAAGAGCTGACAGGAAAAAAAATGTAATTCAAGTTATTTGGTAATTTGGACGAATATTTACAAGAGCCAAATATTGCTATAAGATTGCTGATAAATGAACACATAAACAGGAGAACTGTGAGAACAGAATAAAAGCCTGCTACTGTCATCCAAGAATGGACCATTTATTCTTTGTTTATTGGCATCGCGTAGAGCTGAAGTCTGTGTGTTTGTTTGTAGTGTAGAGCTGAAGTCTGTGTGTGTGGAGCAGCGTAGAGCTGAAGTCTGTGTATGTGTGTGGAACAGCGTAGAGCTGAAGTCTGTGTGCTTGTGTGCAGCGTAGAGCTGAAGTCTGTGTTTGTGTGCAGCGTAGAGCTGAAGTCTGTGTGTTTGTGTGCAGCGTAGAGCTGAAGTCTGTGTGTTTGTGTGTAGCGTACAGCTGAAGTTTGTGTGTTTGTGTGCAGCGTAGAGCTGAAGTCTGTGTGTTTGTGTGTAGCGTAGAGCTGAACTCTGTGTATTTGTGTGTAGCGTAGAGCTGAAATCTGTGTGTTTGTGTGCAGCGTAGAGCTGAAGTCTGTGTGTTTGTGTGTGGAGCAGCGTAGAGCTGAAGTCTGTGTGTTTGTGTGCAGCGTAGACCTGAAGTCTGTGTGTTTGTGTGTAGAGCAGCATAGAGCTGAAGTCTGTGTGTTTGTGGAGCAGCGTAGAGCTGAAGTCTGTGTGTTTGTGTGTGGAGCAGCATAGAGCTGAAGTCTGTGTGTTTGTGTGTGGAGCAGCGTAGTTGCTTGAATTACAGATCAAAGATTCAAAGATCTTTATTGATTCAAAAATCTTTATTCAAAGATTCGCACTTTATTGTCTGTTCCCCGTGTCCAGGACATAGAATCACATTTCTTTGGACGTTTTTGTCCTCAGTATGGACAAGCCTAGTTCAATCATATGCGCGCAAACACACACACACACACACACACATACACACACCCTTCTTCACCCCCTGGAAAGATATTGAACACCTGGTTAGTGCTGACTTTCTATTTGGAAACGAAAGCCCAATCTAACGAAAGCCTAATCTAACGAAAGCCTAATCTAACGAAAGCCCAATCTAAAGACGGACTCTGGGAATTGCTGATAGAAGGCTGGTTAATTACTTCAGAAAACTTCATAAACAGTCTTTTTATGTACCTTATTCCTATGTTTTCTGTCTGAACCTTAAAGAGCCATTAAGCCATTAAAAGTTCATTATACCACTGCAAACAGTCAGCAAATCTAAAGAAGTTTCATCATTGATAAATGTATAATGGTAGGCAGTTTCCTTTTGACATCCTTGATCATTACTAGGGATTAATAAGACGACTCATTCGCTTGCTGAATTTACAAGACGCAGGAATATCTTTGAACACGCATGGGGACAGGTGTGCCAACACAGCAGGTACACACGTGATGTTTACAGGCTGGACAACATAGCAAGAGTTTTTTGTTATCTTCAGGACAAAAAAATGGTTTGTGTGAGACCTGGATGTCATTTTCTGCCTCTAAACCTTGTTGTTGAAATTCTGTAAAATTTGTAGACTTTTAGGGAGTGGTCTAAAAGATGTGTATGGTCACACAAACGAATAGCCTGCACGTCTGATGGGAGAGGCTACGTGAAGAATTACACGTGACATTTTTGTAACATACTGTCCACGGGTTAGTAAGTCAACGTGGGTGACTGAAAAATTGCTGGTGTCGTGATGAGGAGATGAGCTCTGGACATGACGCTGATGTGAACTGAAGCGGTGGCATCAGAGGGGGAATGGCTGCATTATTTCATGTCATCTGCAACAGGACTAACAGGCTGTAATTGCGCACTGAATTGTGAGTGATGTCTTTCTGCTTCGGGATTGATTTGAATGACGTGCCCAGGCACACACACTACGGATGCGTGTAGTCTTGGCCGTTGACACGAATGCAAAAGATGAAACAGCTTCTGTTGGTACAGAAAGGTCAAACAACCCCCCCCAACACACACACACACACACACACACACACACACAGGCCCGTTGACAGTCTTGCTGGGGCCCGGGACAAGAAAGTTTCATGTGCCCCCCCCCCCCCCCCCCCCCCCCCCGGCTTACGTCATTTGAATTTTCTCTGTAGCAGACAATCCTTGTGTTAGGTTATATAGTATATAATACAGCCACACATCAGCTGTTTCTGACAGCTGACTGGTTTATACTTGACGTGTCACGAGCGGCGCGAGGGTCCGCGCGGCGAAAATGAAGTAATCGAACCTGCGCGAGGGTCTCGATTCTTCGCGAGGTCGTGCACCTCTCGAATTTTGTAACTTCGCGCGCGCCGCGCTTCAGCGCAATGAACAAAGTCACGTTTGCAGGGTTCATACACCTTTATAAGGTGGAATTCAAGCACTTGTACGTCACTTTAAATGTCCATTTCAATATTTCCCTGAACGCTAAACATAATTAAGTTAAATATTTATACATATACTCGAAATAATTTGCTTTTTATTTACATTATTTAATGGTTGTTTATTTTCAAAACGCCCAATCTTAACGTCTTCACGTTCTCCTCATTTTTCGTCCTGGAATTACATTTGTTGTGAAACGAAGTAGTACTTTAGCCTAAATTCCAGCACTTTTCAAATACATTAAAATTCGACTTTCTTTTCTGCGCTCCAGATTTCTGTATTTACTTTAACTATCCACCACTGTATTTCCCGCTGTTGGACGGGTACCAGCCAGCTACGGTCGATGCTGGATCAAACCATTTTTCAGTGGGAGGCGGGGGTGTATGCACTTAATGGAAAATATGCAGATAGGTAAAAAAAAACATATATTTTAGCCATTGAGCTTATGTTGAGTACAAAAATTTATATTAATGAAAGATTTCAAGATTATTTAAAATTATAGACTTTAAATAAAAAATAAATTGCTGGGCTCTTTGATGGGCCCCCCTGGCCCTGGGGCCCGGGACAACAGACCCGGTTGTCCCCCCCTGTCGACGGGGCTGCACACACACACACACACACACACACACACACACACACGCACACGCACACACACGCACACACACCCATCATCCCCACCCACTGGAATATGAAGGGAGAGGGTGGGGGAACTATGGACACACAGGATATAAAGGAGGTTGAAAAGTTTTCATAAGTCCACTATGATTTAAGATGTAGTAATAGATACATGTTATACAGCAGATTTTCTTTCTTCATTACTTAGTGACCATAGAAGATAAACCGTTTAATATTATATTACAATATCCCAATTAGAGTTGCGGTGTACTTGCAGTTGTAGGGTGATTTGTGTAAAATGCTTTGGTCGGCCAGGGCTGACCAGTTAATTACAGCAAGACTTAATTGTGTTTGGAGTTAAATTAGCAGCCTAAACCTCCCGCTACAACAAGCACTGCTGTCATTTTAGTAACCTAGCTTGGCAGATGCTTACCGACAGAAAAACATTATGGTCCGCTATTGTTTTTAAAACCTAGGCATTGTTTACATTTCTTTGGTGGCTGTATGTGGGAATCTATTCTCCACGTCTTCTGCAGCATTAAAATCCATCTGCTTTCGTTAGGATCCGTAGCTGGTGAAGGCGCCCATCCTTTAGGGCCAGCAGATGAGTTTGTTTAGATGTAGTGATGCGGCCGCAGAGGCCATCGCTTCACACCCTGCCGCTCTCATCACAATAAGCATCCGCGCCGAAGTCAAGGTCGGCGGCGGAACCCGAAGGTCAAATGCGCGGCATGACCTCATCTGCTGCTCGATTGCTTCGCTCCGCTGCTTGTTCTGTGGCCATTTTTGCTCCAGGCGCAGACTTGAAAGTATTGACGAGAGCGTGCCCCCGACAGGCTGGGGGGGTGACGCGGAGAGGACCAGGAGCAGTGGTCCCTCCCCCCTCCCCCCTCTCTCTCCCTCCCCTCCTCTACTCTTCCCGCGCCTCCGTTTCTGCCATTAAAAGGACGGCAGCCTTTTATTAAGCTCTTGTAAATTGACTTGGTAATTCAGTGGCTGCTCTGGAGTGTCAGTGATGAATAGCAATGAGATATGGATGAGCATGGGAATGTGTGCTAGGGTAAGAGAGTCAGAGAGAGCCAGAGAGCCAGACGCAGGTGGCACGTGTGATTCGGTGGATTCTGCGCTGCTCTCATAACCCATCACAGCTTTGTTTGCAAACACGCTCGGACTCTGTTAACGGGAAACAGGAGGTGCACAGTGGCACTCTGCAAAGTGTCTGAAGATGGTAAAAATGCGAATGAAATAAAAAATGAGAAGCCTTCAAGCCTTTTCTAGTTATTAGGTTTAACCTTTATGCTGATCCACAAGGCGGCAATTGGAAAGTTTAGTCAATAAAAGCTGCAAAGACCGTGTCTGCCTTACCTGCCTTGCCTTTTTTAACCTGTCTAGTTTTGGCGTTGTGCAGGAAATGTGCAGCAAGTTCGGCACCCAGAAGTCAGTCTAAAAAAAACACTAAAACTGAAGCAAAGCAAATAGTCTCTGAATTTGCCAACAGTGAGGGTGCAGTGATGCAAATCTCTTAACCTCCCTGGAACCAGCCGTTCCCTCTCCAAGGTGCTGAAGCAGGACATCCCCAACCGACTGTTGAAATTCAGCACCAGACTTGCGGACAGCGGCGTGTACAGAGCCGGTCCTCAGGGATCCCCAGATGGTTCCCGTTTT